>NC_056438.1:17227259-17417259 GCF_018296145.1 Oncorhynchus tshawytscha | reverse complement strand
CTCTCTCTCTCTCTCTCTCTATACCAGTACTCTCTCTCTCTCTCTCTCTCTACACCAGTACTCTCTCTCTCTCTCTCTACACCAGTACTCTCTCTCTCTCTCTCTACACCAGTACTCTCTCTCTCTCTCTCTCTACACCAGTACTCTCTCTCTCTCTCTCTCTCACCAGTACTCTCTCTCTCTCTCTCTCTCTCTACAACAGTACTCTCTCTCTCTCTCTCTCTCTACACCAGTACTCTCTCTCTCTCTCTCTCTCTCTCTCTCTCTACTACACAGTACTCTCTCTCTCTCTCTCTCTCTCTCTCTCTACACCAGTACTCTCTCTCTCTCTCTCTCTCTACACCAGTACTCTCTCTCTCTCTCTCTCTCTCTCTCTCTACACCAGTTCTCTCTCTCTCTCTCTCTCTACACCAGTTCTCTCTCTCTCTCTCTCTCTCTCTCTACACCAGTTCTCTCTCTCTCTCTCTCTCTCTCTCTCTCTACACCAGTTCTCTCTCTCTCTCTCTCTCTCTCTCTCTACACCAGTACTCACTCTCTCTCTCTCTCTCTCTCTCTCTCTCTCTCTCTCTCTACACCAGTACTCTCTCTCTCTCTCTCTCTACACCAGTTCTCTCTCTCTCTCTCTCTCTCTACACCAGTACTCTCTCTCTCTCTCTCTCTACACCAGTTCTCTCTCTCTCTCTCTCTACACAGTTCTCTCTCTCTCTCTCTCTCTCTACACCAGTTCTCTCTCTCTCTCTCTCTCTACACCAGTACTCTCTCTCTCTCTCTCTCTACACCAGTACTCTCTCTCTCTCTCTCTCTCTACACCAGTACTCTCTCTCTCTCTCTCTCTACACCAGTACTCTCTCTCTCTCTCTCTACACCAGTACTCTCTCTCTCTCTCTCTCTCTCTCTCTACACCAGTACTCTCTCTCTCTCTCTCTCTCTCTCTCTACACCAGTACTCTCTCTCTCTCTCTCTCTACACCAGTACTCTCTCTCTCTCTCTCTCTACACCAGTACTCTCTCTCTCACCAGTACTCTCTCTCTCTCTCTCTCTCTCTACACCAGTACTCTCTCTCTCTCTCTCTCTCTCTCTCTCTCTCTCTCTCTCTCTACACCAGTACACTCTCTCTCTCTCTCTCTCTCTCTCTCTCTACACCAGTACTCTCTCTCTCTCTCTCTCTCTCTCTCTACACCAGTACTCTCTCTCTCTCTCTCTCTCTCTCTACACCAGTTCTCTCTCTCTACACCAGTACTCTCTCTCTCTCTCTCTCTCTCTACACCAGTACTCTCTCTCTCTCTCTCTCTCTCTCTACACCAGTACTCTCTCTCTCTCTCTCTCTCTCTCTCTCTCTCTCTCTCTCTACTCTCTCTCTCTCTCTCTCTCTCTCTCTCTCTCTCTCTACACCAGTACTCTCTCTCTCTCTCTCTCTCTCTCTCTCTCTCTCTCTCTCTCTCACTCTAGTACTGTCTCTCTCTCTCTCTCTACACCAGTACTCTCTCTCTCTCTCTCTCTCTACACCAGTACTCTCTCTCTCTCTCAGAACTTGGAATTCGAAAACACATCAGCTTGTCTGCCGATTATAGAGTAGGAGAAATGACAGAAGTTGTTTGTATGTAGCCTGTGTGTGCATTTTGAATTCTGTGTTTCTGTGGGTACACACACAGTGTGAGTGTTTTTATATTTATTTTGATGGAAAAAGGAGGACTTGACAGACTTTACAGGTGAAAGCAATATGGTGGAAGCTGATTGTTAGGTCAGAACATTAAGATGCATCTTGAAGACTGTGCTGGATAGAAATGTTTATTACTAGGAAACCAATCATAGTTTCAGTGCCTGAGGTGTATACTACAAAGCAGGATTGAGGAGTTAGCCAGCTAACTTGCCAGAATATAACTTTGTCTGTGGTACAAGTGTTGATGTTGTTGACCCAGAGGTGAATGTCTGGCATTTTAAGGATTCTCCCAGCTTTTGTCCTTGTTTCCAGGGTAATGAGGCCCTACTCCTCACCCCCCCCATCCCCTGTCCAAAGTGGTCGGCCCAATCTCCCCCGGCCCTCTCCTGAAGTAGTCGGCTCCACACCCTTCATAACAGACAGCATGTTGTGGAGAATACTATTATCACAGACAATACAGGGGAGCATGCCCCGTGCTCTGTCTTCTCTAACAGACTGTCTGTCTGTGTACTTTCTCAGCAAGAGATCCTGTACCAGTACCCTGTTTCTGAGGCGTCCAGCCAGCTGAAGGGAGTCCGAGGGATCTTCCTCACTTTGTGTGACATGCTGGAGAATGTCACCGGGGGACAGATAGTCAGGTAAACAAAGTCTGTATAATCATATACATATTGTGGGAGCTCAGTAAGAATTCCAAGGAAATAAGAAAATGTCCACTTCCTGTTTGCCGTGGCCTCCAGAAATACTGAAGAAGTTTATTGGGAACAGCAAATAGAGGGTTAGGTTAGTCAGGTAAGACTGCCACGGAGGTAGTGAATATACAAAGCCCCAATTAAATATACAAACTGCTAAACATGGAAATTCCTGCCATGGTTATATTTCTTCTCTATCTTTTCTCCTGCACCGGTTCTTCCTCTCGCTTTCCTCTCCTCCTCTCCCCCTTTCTTTTCTGTGCTCTAACCTTCTGCCTTCTCCTCCCTCTCCTCTTCTGTCTTATTCCCCCTCTTTTTTTGTTTTTACTCTACCCGTCTTCTCTGTTTCTTTCTCCTCCTCCCCTCCATCCCCCTCTCATCAGCTCGTCTCTCCTGCTCCATAAACAGCTGGTCCATGTGGGCTACTGGAAGGAGAGCAACAACCTGCTGGTGATCGGCCTGCCTGCTGAGAGGTACCGACCAGTGGAGGCTGCAGAGGGGAGGACGGCTCATAATAATGTCTGGAATGGAGTAAATGGAATGGCATCAAACACATGGAAACCATGTGGAAACCATGTGTTTGATGTATTTGAAACCATTCCACTTATTCGGCTCCAGCCATTACCAAGAGCCCGTCCTCTCCAATTAAGGTGCCACCAACCTCCTGTGGTATCAACACATCAAAGTCATCCGAAGTCAATCATAGCATCAAATACATACTTCCATATTCAATACACCGTTTCACTCAATCACATGTCAGCTAAATGTTATAGCTTTTCTTAACCATGTGCCCTAATAATATGTTTGATCTCCTCCTCCTCGTTGACTGTGTGTTATGTTCTCTTGTTTTCTTCAGGGTTCCTCTGCTCTCTCTGCAGACGGTAGTGGGAGGTGTGGTCAGGACTCTCAACGTGATGTATGGCTCTCTGGGCAGGTCTGTTGACGGTCTCCAGTCCTGGTCATTGACTAGGGATGCATCCTAAATTTGACCAAAAGTAGTGCACTATGTAGGGAATAGGGTGCCATTTCGGACGCTGGTTTGATTTCCCGGTTCAAGCAGTTCCAGTCTTTCTGGCTTCCCATTTGATGCTGTTATATTACATCAAACCTAAATAGGCTTTTTTCCCTCCACCTCTTCCCATCCTCTATCTCTCCCTCAATCTTTTCATCCTCTCCTCCTCAGTGCATTTTGCCAGGTGGACCACGCCCCCAGACTGGACCATTTCTTCTGCCTGTTCTTCCAGCAGCTGATCCACCCCTCCAGGTTGAGTGGCAGCTCCGTGGCCACGCCCCCTGATGTCTCGGAGACTCTCTTCCTGGACGGACTGCCGGCGGTCCGATGGCTCACCCTGCCTCCTGAGATAAAGGTCTGCATGGGCCACAGCTTCGGGCCCTGGATGTGATGAAGCACTTCCTGTTCATTTGTGTCTTCACCATTTGGTGTTTGTGCTTTCTCATGCTTTAACTACCTTTCTTGTCCTATGAAAAGTGTTTTAGACTCGCATGTCAGTGATAAGTTTAGGAATTTGCTCTTGCTATAATATGACTGGGCTTTTTTGCAATCTTGATTAGGGATGGGCAACTACAGTCCTCTGGGGCTGGAGTGGTGTCACTCTTTCCCCCCATCCCTAGCAAAACACAGCTGATTAAACTAATTGCATTCTAATCTGAAGATCATGATTAGTTGATTATTGGAGTCAGGTGTGTTAGCTGGGACTGGGGCAAAAGTGTGACACCAATCAGGCCCTGAGGACTGGAGTTGCCCATCCATGATCTTGGATGTCTTTATTGATTTATGTCTCATCTTTGCTGCCCTCTGCTGTCTGGCGGTAAAAATTACAAGGGATCCTGCCAACCAGTTTTCTGCTCAGACTCTTTTCCAATGCGAGATGCTCCAGAGCGTGGTTGACTCTGCAGCCATTGTTAATGCAGAAATAAGTCACTACATCTGTGCTGTAAAATTACAATTGTATGTCAGAATTCTATTGATCGTCTCTGATCGTCTGTCTATTCACAGATGGAGGTTGACACTGTTCTCTCAGACTTTGAATCGTCAGATTTTGGAGAAATGGTAAGTCAAATCGTTACATAGGACTCTGGTCAAATCAGTGCACTTTATAGGGAGTAGTGCCATTTCATTAAACAGAGCCACCAGCTGTCTCCTTCCCTCTGTTGGGCCTAGTAGTGAGAGGAGAAGGTGAGTCTATTTCTGGACCTGCTTGTGGATATTTAATGAGCCAGTGAGAGAGAGAGAGCAGCAGGCTACTTAATCATTCATGTCTGACCTTCTGAAACTGATAATGAATATAGTCCTCTCTCTCTCTCAGTCAGAAGACTTCTATGGCATGAGGCGTCTCTACTTGACGCTGGGCTCTTGTCTGTTCTACAAGGTGGGTGTCACACACACACACACACACACACACACACACACACACACACACACCTGACACCTGTCTGCTGGATCGCTGTCCTTTCCACACACACTTGACACCTAGGCCCACGGTGAAGCCCAACACCTCACAGACACCCTTGGATGGATAGGAAGAAAGAGACAGTTAAATGTGATTATATAGATGGCATAACATCACCCAGGATAACACGCTGTAATTCTTCATTCCCTGGATGTCACACCATCAGCCTAACAACTAATGCTGGCATATGAATGATGTGTAGAAGAAGTAGGTCGTTCAGTAGACTCCAGTCTCCATCACCATCAGTGTAGAGAAGGTGTGGCTCTTTAATAAGATCAGGCAACCTGTGTTACTAAAAATATGAACACTGTTTTATATTTATTGTGTGATCTGTGTGTGTGTGCGCGTGTGTGCGTTCTTTTGTTCCTGTGTGTGTGTTCTCTGTTTGTCTACGTGTGTGTGTTTGTTCCTGTGGGTGTGTGTTCTCTGTCTCTCTACAGGGCTATCTGATAGCCAACCACCTCCCCAAGGAGGACCTGCTGGATGTTTGTCTGTACTGCCAGCACTACTGTCTCCTCCCCCTGGCAGCAGAGCAGCGCGTGGGCCAGCTGGTCATCTGGAGAGAGGTGTTCCCACAACATCGCACCCAGAACCCCCAGACACAGACCAATAACAACCACTGTACCAGGCCCGGCTACTGCCAGCCACAGGGACGCTACTTCCTGCTCATAGTGGGACTGGTAAGATCGTAGTATTTAGAACACTAAAGGATGGCCATCTTGGTCTGGAAAGCTTTCATTCTAGAAACACATTATTTTCTTCTGCATTACTAAAAAGAAGAAATGCATCTTAATCCAGTTAGACTTGATCCCTGACCAAGATGGCTGCCATTATCAACTTAGACGCCTATCAACCTTTTCCATCTATGAGTGAGTTGACCCTTTTCCTCCCAGACACTTCTGTGAACCCACACATTCTCTCTCCTTCTCCCCCAGAGGCATTTCATGCAGTGCGTCCTCCTGGAGGCAGGGGGCTGTGCGTCCCCTGCCCTGGGGGCCCCGGGACCTGACTGTGTGTACGTGGACCAGGTCAAGGCCACCCTCCTGCAGCTGGAGGGGCTGGACGTAGGGATGGAGGAACGCCTGGCCGCACCGCCCGCACCCTGCCTCTCTTGTGCTGACTGGTTCCTCCCCTCCTCTGCCCGGGACAGGTTAGTTTTAGTTTAGTAGTTAAGTTAAGTTAAATACTTTACAACAAATTAACCTTAGTTTAGTAGTAAAACACACATACACATTTAGGATCTTAATTTGAGCCAGTTTGCTACACTTGGAAAATAAGTTTGCAGCAACAGGAAATGTGAATTATAATTCATGTACATTTTTGTAGGGGTTGATACCTTTTTCGTAAGGGAAAATCAAGTCTGAAATTTCAAAGTGGAAATTACAAACTTTAGAAGCCTTTTTAAACCTTGAATACAGTGCTTTCGGAAAGTATTCAGACCCCTTCACTTTTTCCACTTATTTACATTAAAGCCTTATTCTAAAATTGATTGAATACTTTTCCCCCCTCATCAATCTACAAACAATACCCCATAATGACAAAGCAAAAACTTGTTTTTAGACATTTTGCAAATGTATTAAACATAAAAAACAGATACCTTATTTACATAGCTATTCAGACCCTTTGCTATGAGACTCAAAATTGAGCACAGGTGCATCCTGTTTCCATTGATCATCCATGAGATGTTTGTACAACTTGATTGGAGTCCACCTGTGGTAAACCCACAGTTGACAGTGCATGTCAGAGCCAAACCAAGCCATGAGGTCGAAGGAATTTTCCGTAGAGCTCCAAGACAGGATTGTGTCGAGGCACAGATCTGGGGAAGGGTGCCAAAAAACACAGTGGCCTCCATCATTCTTAAATGGATTAAGTTTGGAACCACCAAGAAACTGAGCTATCGGGGGAGAATGGCCTTGGTCAGGGAGGTGACCAAGAACCCGATGGTCACTAACAGAGCTCCAGAGTTCCTCTGAGGAGATGGGAGAACCTTCTAGAAGGACAACTATCTCTGCAGTACTCCACTAATCAGGCCTTAATAGTAGTGGCCAGACAGTAGCCACTCTGCTTGGAGTTTGCCAGAAGGCACCTAAAGGACTCTGACAATGAGAAAAAAGATTCTCTAGTCTGATGAAACCAAGATTGAACTATTTGGCCAGAATTCCAAGTGTCACGTCTGGAGGAAAACAGGCACCGCTCATCACCTGACCAATACTATCCCTATGGTGAAGCATTGTGGTGGCAGCATCATGCTGTGGGGATGTTTTTCAGCGGCAGGGACTGGCAGACTGGTCAGGATTGAGGGAAAGATGAACCGAGGAAATTACAGAGAGATCCTTGATGAAACCCTGCTCCAGAGCGCTCAGGACCTCAAACTGGGGCGAAGGTTCACCTTCCAACAGGACAACGGCCCTAAGCACACAGCCAAGACAACGCAGGAGTGGCAGCAACGCTTCCCATCCAACCTTGAGAGGATCTGCAGAGAGGAATGGGAGAAACTCCCCAAATACAGGTGTGCCAAGCTTGTAGCATCATACCCAAGAAGACTCGAGGCTGTAATCGCTGCCATAGGTGCTTCAACAAAGTACTGAGTAAGGGGTCTGAATACTTATGTAAATGTGATATTTCAGTAGTTTTTTTTGCAAAATAAATGTAAAAAACTTGTTTTTGATTTGTTATTATCGAGTATTGTGTTTAGATTGTAACGTAACAAAATGTGAAAAAAGTGAATGGGTCCGAATACATTCCAAATGCACTGTACACTACAAGTTTTACATTTCCTGCATTGCAGGGAAGTTATACTGCAAAGGGGTGATCAAATTAAGATCCGACATTGGTATAAAATCCTCCAGGATGAGACAAGTGGTCAGAATACTTACTTCCATTGTGGTTCTCAGGTTGGACACCATGGCTGCATCGTCCCCTGTCCTCAGTAAGCTGGCTGGGGCTGTGAAGCCACCGTCCTCCGCCCAGGGAGGGGGAAAGGGAGTGGGCAGGAGCCTCTTCGGAGGGGGTGCCCGGAGACCTAGCCCCCAGAGGAGTCAGTCGGACAGTGGGAGCGAGGGACAGCCGGAGGGGGGTGTAGGAGGGCAGACAGGGCTCAGTCCACACTCCACCCCGGACTCAGCCCGGAAGCTGGACGGGCGGAGAGACTCGCTGGGTTCGGGTGGATCTGATGGGAGTGGAGCCAGTGGAAGTATTTTCAAGGTATCGTCATAACCTTCCCCCTTGCTAAGGTTCCATCAGCTGTATTGACTTTGATACCTTACATTTGTTAGACACGCATACACAACTAGGAGAAAAGAGTTTTTAGTGAGCACAGTATGCGTGGGAATCTATGGCTTTTGTCATTTACCAATGGACCTTTTGTTGTCTATTTGTTCCCCTAGATTCCCAAGATGAAGCACCCTAACCCATTCTACCTGGGCACCCTGAAGAAGAGTCTGACAGAGAGAGAGACAGAGGAGATGTACCACACCATTAAGTGAGTGAAACAGGCCAGCAATGTTAGTTAGTTTATCCTTGTTGTAATAATGGTCTAACGCCCCATTCTATTCCATTCTCTATCATTCTATTCCATTCCATTATTTTCTATTCCATCCATTCTATTCCATTTGTTTCTATTCCATCCATTCTCTACTATTCTATCCCATTCCACTCTCTCTCTGTGCTGTGTTCCCAGGTTGACATCTGGGGCAGAGAACACTCTGTTCCACTATGTGCTGATGGAGACAGTACAGGGCATCTTCATAGCTCCTACACACAGGGAGCTGGCCCAGCTCAGCGGCTCCATCCACCCTCAGCTCATACGTAACTTCCACCACTGCTGCCTCTCCATACGGGCCACCTTCCAGCAGAGTCTACCGTCCAGGGTGAGATACGAAACACACACACACACGGGTGTGTACATGCACGCACATACCCAGACACATTCTTTCTTTCTTTCTCTCTCTCTCTCTCTCTCTCTCTCTCTCACACTCACACTCACACTCACACACACAACACATTCTCATATGTAACAATGTGTCTGAGTTGTAATAGCCTCGTCGCAAACTAGGCTTCCCTAAAATGGGAAGCCTGGGGATGTTCCATGGCAGAAATCATCTAGAGAGGGATCGGAACCCGTTGTAAATCAGTGACGCCTTGCAACACGTCAAACCAATCAAATTAGTGACGTAGGGACAACATTTTTTCTGTTATTTTGAGATGTGCTAAAGCTGCAGCAAGAGGGGAGAATGGCCTACAATGCTGACCTGAGGGAAAGCATGAGGGACAATAAATAGCTAGCCACAATGCGGTTTATTTTGATAAGTCAGCTAATCTTGTAAGCTACCTAGGTATAACTAACTAGCTAGTTACATTTCTTTCAACATTATAAAGCCTACACATTTTAAAAAATTAAAACAGCATATTATTGACCTAAAAGGTTAGCTGTATTAGTCCAGTCGCTAGCTTACCCAGAGTCAGTGATACCATGTGCTGTCTATCTATGGGAACAACTGCAATCATTTTGCATGTAACATTGCTAAAATGAATGAATGACCGCAGTGCCGAGGCGCCACTACAGCCTGGGGTACGATCCAAGGCTGTTTCACAACCGGCTGTGACCAGGAGCCCCATAGGATGGCCCAGCGCAGTCCGGGGCAGGGGAGAGTTTCGCCAGTGGAGATTTTCTTGGCACATCGTTCTCTAGCGACTCCTTGTGACAGGGCAGGGCGCCTGCAAGCTGAATCCGGACATCAGTCGAACAGTGTTTCCTCTGACACATTGTTGCGGCTGTAGGCTAACTCAACTGAGCTGCTATCTAGTTACCTTTTCACACTGTTAAACTAAGTTAATTCAATGTCATCAGCTAGCTAACTTCCTTTTAGATCGCTGCGGGTTAAGCGAGCAGGTTGATAAGAAGTAGCAGAACACACCTGTTCAGGGCCTGGTTAGTACTGGGATGGGAGACCGCATGGGAATACCAGGTGCCGTAAGCCAGAAATATTTTTTTGTATATATATATAAATACAATGCTACCTGTAATGCGCATAGTCTCTTGGGATATTCATTGGGACCTCTATTAATCTGCAAACATGCTTTCACAGCTTCCCATATCTGTGGACAGAAAACTTCACAAAGAAACAGGCTTCAGAATACTCCAATTAGACAGCACTGAATATTATGTTGCTATTATCTCTCTCCTCAAAGTTGTCCTCTCCAGGGACTGGAACAGGAGAATATTTTCATAATGTCCTCCCACAAAATTACCTGCCCTATCCAGTAGCCTTTACTGACAGCTGATTACATCAAGATAGAGATCTAATAGGAATTTAGCTAGCTGATGACATTTGATTAACTTAGCTAAACAGTGTGCAAAGTTAGCTAGATGACAGCTCAGTCGAGTTAGCCTGCAAAGTGGCCTACTATAGCAGGCTAGCTAGCTAATAATACATTGTTTTTAACATTTAAAAAATGTATTTACTTACTGGAATAGGTTCTCCCATTGCATGTTTTTTTGATTCTTACAAAAAAATGTACGATATTTTCGGTTGTAGCACGCTGCGGTCTAAGGCACTGCATCTCAGTGCTAGAGGCGTCACTACAGACCCTGGTTCGATCCCAGTTTAGAAGGTGCTAGGACGTTTGACTTTACCAGCGTAATCCACTCTCAATTTCAATATATATAAATCGCAGACTGTCGGCCACAATTGATGACTTAAAAAATAGCACTTGAAACTAGCATAGGGAACAACTACCCAGACGGAAAACAGTGATGCACAGAACACACAGCACCCCTTCTATGGGTGTGTGGGGGAGGGTTCTTGAAATCTAACATCCTATCAAAATCTTGCAGTTGAGGAATAACAGGGCATTATCTGTGTCATATTTTAATGCTTGTTAAATTGTAAAAAAAAAAAAGAAATGTCAATAAATATATTGTACAAAAAAAAAACATCTTGCAGTTGGGAGCCAGCAAACAATTCAAACCGTTTTTGCAATAAAAATTTCCAAGGGAGGTATGACAACGATGATTTGTGGGATGTATGGCAATGCAAGACTAGAGTTGTAATAACAAAGGTAGTGTTTATGTATAAAATCATAGACTTCTCTGTCTATATAAATGTGTTTTTATCTCTGTTAGCAGGGTAGGCGGGGTACAGACAGACCCCAGAGGACCCTTGGGCTGGGCCCAGTGAAGGAACACGGGGTTCTGTTCCAGTGTAAACCTGAGAACTGGACCGACCAGAGGAAGCCTGCTCCCACCATGACCTACTGGGTGATAGGGTATATGACAGTACAAAATACTAAATGGTACCCTGTTCCCTATGTAGTGCACTCAATACTGTCATCTCAAAGGGCATCGTATTCTATATAGTGCACACTAGGACGCTCTGCTCATATGTAGTGTACAGTATATGGTGAATAGTGTACGTAAGAGAACAAAGTGTTTCTAGTCAATCTGAAATGGCACCCTATTCCCTATGTAGTGCACAATTTAGAGACCTAGCCAATATACTATATGAGGAAACACTTTGTCTTCTCACGTACCCTATTCTCTATATGCTGTAGACTAGATTTGACCAGAGTGGCTCAGTGTACTATATGGGGAATAGGGTGCCAATTAAGACGAAGCCAACTGTCTGTGCTTACATAGTGTGGCAGCCCACCCAACCCCACTGTATATGATTGAGACTCCTATTATGATATTTATTTAGCCTCTGTTGCTATACAGGGTCAGTGTTCTGAATTATGGCTTTGTGTGCATTGGCAGCATTATGAGTGATGTCTGTAATGAATGTAGAGTTTGTAGTATAGGGATGGTGGTCTGTCCTTGTAGAAATGACTGATGGCACTTTGGTTCTGTCTCGGGCTGTTGATTTTGGACGCCCGTGTGTGTGTGTGTGTGTGTGTGAGAGACTACAGGTGGCCCTCAGGGAGAGAGGTCTGTCTGAGTGGTAAAGAAGGGAAGTAAAACTGTCTGGGTGGTAGAGTAAAGAAGGGAAGTAAAACACTGGAGTTAACTTTGAGTGAGAGGCTTGGAGTAGCAGATCACCATGTAACAGCTGGGTTTTAGGTTTCAGTGGCAGTTGGACGCATACTGGGCAGAGAGATCTTCATTTATCAAGGTGGTCCTGTATTGCCTACTCTCCTGACATCTAGGGCTTTTTGTTCCATTTTTTTAATCACTTCGCAATTATATGTCCTGCCTACCTATGCTCCTCTGCCTTGGGTGCGGCCCAATAATATCTCCTTTCTCCTGAAGTGTGCACTCGTTCACTATTCCCCACAAAATGAAAAGCATTTGATTGGTGGAGGCATGGGCTAGAGAGCGTTTCCATATACCAGTCAATTCCTTTAAAATACATGAAGGGAAGTGAACAAGTGCACACTTCAGGAGAATGTAGATATTATTAGGATGCCCCAGAAACCCACTCTGACATTTTCCTCTTCTTTCTCACTTTGAAGCTCTGTTGTCTCTCTGTGTTCCAGCCGGATGCTTCTAGAACCTGTCCCTCAGGAATTCTATGTGTGTTTTCATGACTCCGTGGCAGAGGTTCCTGTGGAGATGGCCTTCCGCCTATCTTTCGGCCTGGCCTTGTGACGAGCCGTCTGCCAACAGTCTCTTAATGAACTCTGATAACACTACTACCTACAGACAGCGGTGCACAACCCTGGGTTCTTTTCATTAGGCATCAAATGGGAGAAAACTGATCGAAACAGGGAGGGGCTACCTGAACTCCAATAAGAACCGCTTGTTTGTTTCCCGTCACAAAATATTTTACAACGGTACACCCTAATGAACACGACCCTGGTCTTCAACATTTCATAGTCGACCTCAACGCCTGCTTACTGTCTGTCTGAGATATTGTGGGAACTAAGACTTGTCTTGTTCCAGACAGACATTGATCATCTGACAGCAGATAAAAGGAAAGACCAAGGTTGTTCTCTGTTAGACTTGGACCAGCTCCAGTGGAACAACAGGGAACAACGCTGTGGAACATTCAGATAGAAATAACACACCTGATATGTAGAATATTATTGTAAGGAATCACATCAGCTCTATTCATTGCATTTCTATCTGTAACGTCTCACTACACTTGCCTACTGAACGAAGCCCTGGGTTTACTGGATGCAACAATTTTGTGTCCGAAATGGCACCCTACTCCGTATTATGTAGGGAATAGTGTGCAATGTAGGACAAGCCACTAAACTCAATAATACCTCAGAAAACAGGCTGCAGGGAAAGCATTTTGCTGCTGTTCTGACCGTAGAAATAGAATCTCATTCTAGTTCAGTGGTTCTGACATTGCTGTTCACTTAAAGGTGCTACACATAGGATTTTTACTTTTGCATTTTAATTTCTGAAAATGTCCATAATATATCTGCAGTAATAGTGGAATGACAGTGTTTCACAGTACTACTTACCCACCAGTGTTATGATTGGCTGTGATATTCACCTATTGATTTTGACCCGCCAGAGCAGCATCTGACTTTGGCTGTGTTATCTAGTGGAAATCGCTCTGTCATTCCTGGTTGCAAAAATTCTACACTGTTCGCTCAATTTCAGTTTGTGTGAAAACAAGCACCGGATAGTGTAGGGAATCATTGTACAATCTAAATTGCTGTGGAATATCTTGCAATTCACCTAGCATAAGGCTGCATTCAAACCCCACCCCCCCTCATCCCATTTCCCCGTAACATGGCAGAGAATTACACTTGAGCCTTTACTTTGGGTTTTGGTCCACCAGCTTCAAACAGCTGACAGCTGAAATTGCAGTGCAAAAATCCTATGTGTAGCACCTTAAGTGTGCCTGACCAAATAATGTGACTGTTCTTGCTTGCTAGCCTCTCCACATTGGCATGGCAACCGCCTTAAGTGGAGTTAAATTCCTATATGTTGTTGATTGTGGGGGGATATTGTATTTAAGATGTACAGTATTTTGCATAGAAGTCAAATCATTTGTGATACAAATGCACCTTTGAGTCTGTTGATTAAAATAAAAACCTGTTTTGGTTTCCTGGGGTAATTTTCTCAATTTATCAAACAGTGTGTAACATGTTAACATGATGCTATACAGTGCTTTACAGCTTCCTAAATGAATACAAAACCATTAACGATATATTTACACAAATGAAAGTCCTTCATGATCAACAGGCAAAAGAGCACTGTAATTTTAGGAAAAAGCTGATTTACTTCAGCTGATTCATTTCACAAAACAAGGTTACCTTGTTAAATTCTTATACAATCTACATCACGTGGATTTCCACAAACAGAGGATCTAGAAATGAAATACAAACTGGCTAATGTGGCTGTAGCCTCCATTATTATGATGCGTGTTATCAGGGCTAAATTTGACTGACTAACTGATGCATTGATTTGAACAACATTCATCTCTTTTGTAAGTACACATAATTATGTCATTAGTTTGCCACCAGAAATGCAGAGGAAATGACCAATTACTGGACATATCAAGAAAAAAAAAGCATTTTTATAATCTGCTAAATAAAAAATATCCACCTTGTCCTTTGATTTAGCCCTAGAGTCTGTATGGCCAGCAAGCCAAAACCTTCCAAAGAGGTCAAGTTCAAGTGGCGCTCTCCACAACAAGGACCAGATTCTTCTTGTAGCACTCCAGACTACAGAGAGGGATCCCCGTCTTGGAGCACGAGTACCTCTTCAGATTACTGCACCCGTTTACTCCGCACCCTACCGGTGCCGGTGGAGGGGGGCACGGGGGGGCAGGGGTGGGGGCTAGCACCCCCTTGGGAAAGGAAATCCCCATTCCCTGGGCCGAGTCGCAGTAGCGGACCATGGGACACTGGGCCTGCTTGGACTTGCGTTCCCTCATGCTCTTGATCTTGGCCTTCGAGGTCTTGGTGAGCCTCTCAATGGTCTGGTTCTTGTTCTCCTCTGCCTTCTTGGCCGCCTGCAGGCGCCTCTTGCGGGCACGCTCCTCCCTCTTCTGCATCATCTCAGCGGTCATCTCCTTCTCCTTGTAGCCCATGGGCAGCTCCAGGAGAGGCTGGTTCTGTTGCTTATGCAGGAGGGCTTTCTGTAAGACAGAAGCAAGCACACACAAACACACAGTCAGGTACTGTAGGATGTAGACCTAAATCTATAGGGTTAGGGCATTTCTGTAACCTTTAAGTTTATAACCACTAGCAATTTCTCAGGTCATATCGTAACCTTAAATCACATGGTGGAGGAAAAAGTCAGAACTCTACATGTCAGACTAGCCTAGGCCTGTCCGGACCCTGTTACCTGTCTGGCTGTGAGCAGTGACTCATCGACCTCCTTCTTCAGCTCTCCGTTGTCGTCCAGCTCTCCTTTCTCCAGGGCGTCCAGCCACTTCTCCTCCTCGTCCACCGGCCCCCCCAGTCCCCCCAGGGAGTCAGAGTCCATGTCTGGCAGAGGAGACGGGTCCAGGTTACTGTCCTCATCTAGAGACAAGAAACAGACAAGTGCATGGTCAAGATATTAGAATGACATGGCTGCGATCCAAATTTTTACAAATGAATTAAAAATAAAGCTGAAATGTCTTCAGTCAATAAATATTCAACTCCTTTGTTAAAGCAAGCCTAAATAAGTTCAGAAGTAAAAATGTGCTTAAAAAGTATCACAATAAGTTGCATGGACTTATTGGACTCTGTGTGCAATAACAGTGTTTAACATGATTTTTGAATGACCTCATCTCTGTACCCCACACATAGAATTATCTGTAAGGTCCCTCAGTCCAGCAGTGAATTTCAAACAGATTCAACCACAAAGACCAGGGAGGGTTTTACAATGCCTCGCTAAGAAGGGCACCCATTGGTAGATGGGTAAAAAAAAAGAAAAATCTAAGCAGACATTGAATATCCCTTTGAGCATGGCGAAGTTATTCATTATACTTTTATATCAATACACCCAGTCAATACAAATATACAGGTGTCCTTCCTAACTGAGTTGCCAGAAAGGAAGGAAACCGCTCAGGGATTTCACCTTGAGGCCAATGGTTAATTTAAAACAGTTACAGAGTTTAATGGCTGTGATAGGAGAAAACTGATGCTGGATCAACAATGTTGTAATTACTCCACAATACTAACCTAATTGACAGAATGAAAAGGAAACCTGTACAGAATAAAGAATATTCCAAAACATGCATCTTGTTTGCAAAAAAAGTAATACTGAAAAAATGTGGCAAAGCAATTAACTTTTTGTCCTGAATGCAATATTATGTTTTTGGGCAAATCCAATACAACAAATTACTGAGTACCACTCTCCATATTTTCTAGCATAGTGGTGGTTGCATCATGTTATGGATATGCTTGTAATCTCTAAGGACTGGGGAGTTTTTCAGGATAGAAAAAATAAATGGAATGGAGCTAAGCACAGACAAAATCCTAGAGGAAAACCTGGTTCAGTAAGCTTTCCAACAGACACTGGGAGATGAATTCACCTTTCAGAAGGACAATAACCTAAAACACAAATCTACACTGGAGTTGCTTACCAAGTAGACAGTGAATGTTCCTGAGTGGTCGAGTTACAGTTTAGACTTAAATCTGCTTGAAAATCTATGGAACGATTTGGTGGTTGTCTAGCAATGATCAACAACCAATTTGAGCTTGAAGAATTCAGAAAATAATACAGGTGTAGAAAGCTCTTAGACACTTAACCAGAAAGACTCACAATAAATCACTGCCAAATGTGTTTCTAACATTTATTGACTCAGGGGTATGAATACTTATGTTTCTTAAAACATGTTTTCACTTTGTCATTATTGGGTAGATGGGTGAGATTTTTTAAATTTAATACATTTTGATACGGCTGTAACACAACAAAATGTGGAATAAGTCAAGTGGTGTGAACACTTTCTAAAGGCACTGTGTATAGTAAATCAATCAGTTTAAACAGCAAATGACTTTTATATTGATTGGACATGATGAGAGTAAGAGACAGACCTTGGCACTCACCAAGCCAGGCCCGGTACTGCTCGAGTGGGACGCCCTCAGAAGGCTCCTCATCGTCATCATCATCCGAGTCGTCATCATCGTCCACGATCATCAGAGGAGACGGGGAGCGGGCTACACCAGGGACCACACTGAATGTTGGCACACTGGTTCATTAAGAAAAAGGAGAGATAACGAGAATGGGGTTAGAATTTCAGGTCAGGTGAACACTGGACCTATAATTTGCATCAGAAGTCAATAGGAACTGATCAGGGCCCGGGTGAGTTTCTCCAAAATATAAACAATATCTTTAGCACTAAGACCATGTTAAAACCATTGGTAGGCAATGGGCAAACCATGATCTTTATGTTTTCTGAGAAACTCACCCTTGTTAAGCTCAGTGGTCTCTGTGTCACTCTTAAAATAGAAGCCAGCGAGGTCTCACCTTTTGGTCCCCAGCGTTTGGCCTCCCAGTTTGATCTTGAGTCGAAGCTGTGTGGGGGCTTGAGTCGGAGCTGCGTAGGGGGCTTGAGTCGGAGCTGCGTGGGGGCTTGAGTCGGAGCTGCGTGGGGGGCTTGATCAGGATGCCAGAAGATGACTCCAGGGCCTCGGAGTAGGAGCTGTGCCCGTCGTCACGGTGATGCTTCTTCTTGTGCTTCTTATGCTTCTTGTGTTTCCTCCTATGGAGGCTGTGTAACCCCAGGTGGTCTCCATCACCTGTAGTCACAGATAACCAATAAATATGTAGACAAAATAGATACAAAGACAATCAGGCCTATTTAGAAGTGTTGTTCATAGGTTGGTGGCATCTTAATCGGGGAGAACAGGCTCGAGGTAATGGCTTGAGCAGAAAAGGTGGAATGGTATCAAATATATCAAACACATGGTTTCACTCCGTTCCAGCCATTATTATGAGCCCTCAGCAGCCTCCACTGGTGTATGGGCTCGGTTGGTAGTGCAAGGCGCTTGCAACACCAAGGATCGTGCGTTTGATTTCTGCTGGGGCTACCCATCAAAAAAACGTATGCATGGTTGTCCACAACTTAAAATGTTTTAAAAAAAGAGTGCTCTGTTCTTTCGACCATTCTGCTCAAAATTTTAAAACATGTCTTTTTTTCATATATAGACACACCCTATGTGTTTGAATAAATCAACTATATGCACTGAGCTTGTCTGATGCTTTAAGCGCAGTGTGTGATGAAATAACTAAGACACACAAATGACTCAAGGGAGAGTCCAATGGCCAAAAATACCTAATTTGTTTAGGAACATCATTCCCTATTCCCTCAACCCCTACTCTCTTTACGTAAAACATGTATGCATTATATGAACTTGACTAATAGGGCCTGACCTATCATAATCACATTAATAAATTGGTTATAACCAACTCCAAACACCGTAACACCACGGGTACCAAACAGGTGCTTTTAGATCACAATATTATTATTTTTTCTTACCATTTGGAACATTGTAAATTACACTAAATAAAGTATAAATGTACCAGTCAATATCTATGAAGCATTTATTACAGCAGACTATAAACAGTTGCATGCATTCGTGAATTGCGGTTTATTTATTGTTTCGCTCCTTTTTTAAATGTAATTTTAAAACTAAAATGCTAAATTGCATTTCAAAGCGTGAATGACTTGTATGATGACATGAGCGAACGATTCATTGATTGATACAGTAGCCTATTTATTGAAATAAGCCTAAGTAAGTTACAGTACTAAGACTAAAGAGGACAAGAAACCAACTAATGATAATGACATTACCTATTATAATGATGATCATAACAATAATTGTAATAGGAGAAGAAGAAGATCAAGAAAAGGGAGGGCATAGGAGCGAGAGCTGCATGCATATTATGTGAGACAAGCAGGTGCTGTTAGATTACAACATTAGTTTTCTGCTCGTTTGGAACAGTGTAAACAACATAATATAAATGATAAGTAAAATCAGAGACCTCAACCCAATTGAGATGGTTTGGGATGAGTTGGACCGCAGAGTGGAGGAAAAGCAGTTCAACAAGTGCTCAGCATATGTGGGAACTCCTTCAAGACTGTTGGAAAAGCATTCCAGCTGACTACCCCATGAAGCTGGTTGAGAGAATGCGAAGCTGTCATCAAGGCAAAGGGTGGCTACTTTGAAGAATCTCAAATATAATATTTATTTTGATTTGTTTAACACTTTTTTGGTTACTACATGATTCCATATGTGTTATTTCCTAGTTTTGATATCTTCACTATTCTACAATGTAGAAAATAATACAAATAAAGAAAAACCCTGGAATGAGTAGTTGTGTCCAAACTTTTGACTGGTACTGTAGGTCATATAGGGAAAGGCGCCAATTCAACAGTGCACTGAACATTAAGTTTCAGAACCGCTGACAGCAAACGTGATGCAACGCAGGACAAAAGCGCATTTGTTACACCATTATTCTTACATAATATAACAATTTACAATTTTAGTAGCACATGTCTAAAAGGCTCTACATGGTCAGTCCAACATCTGCAGTGGCTGTACAGCATTTACTGCGATGCGGCCTCCGTAGAAGTCAGAGCAAATATACTTTTTGCACTTCGTGGAGCAGAGGTGTTGGGAAGGAAGTTGTCAAGGAAGTGAGTTTGTGTTTATACAGGACCTCCTGACCCCACCTACCGTCAACCAATAATTTCAATGAGGAGCAATACGGAGCTCTCCACATTGTTACAAAATTTGAGAGGCACAGAGCAATGCAGTACAGAGCTTGATTTGACCTCTGCATGCCTCCGAGGGCTCCGCAATTGCGTCACACTCTCCAAACGAAGCCTCTGATCACATCACAGATCAAGCATAAATTGGCTTTAAAAGCCCCTGCATGGTCAATCCGGGATCTGCATTGGCCGTGCAACATTTACGGTGATACGGCCTCTGCAGAAGTCAGGACATTCATACTTCTTCGCGGAGCAGTGCAGAGCTTTTGTGATGGAAGTCAATTTGTGTTTATACCTCCCCGCAATTGCGTCACACCATCAATATGGCGCCTCCGACCACATTTTCGGATCAAGCATAAATGTTCTCTTAGAGTGATGGACTGTGCCATCCCCATGACCTCCGCAATGGATTAGTCCACTGAGTTAGGTGTCTTGTGCACCATGGAGTTTTTTTGAGAATGCTTGACTAAGGAAATCTCAGTTTATTGACCAGTCGACTAAGCAGGGTCAGCCCTACCGCATGACTGTTAGTGGCTTTGGATAAAAGTGTCTGCTAAATGGCATATATTATTATAATAATGCCATGTATGACTCAAAATAATGACAAGTGGCTTCTGGACTGTTCCTAATGGCTTCTTATGGCAAGTGAATATGATGGTGTCAAATCTTCAATTCACAAACAACCAACCAGGCATTTGTATCCAGATGATTACAGGTTAGATCAGTAACAGAGAGGGGGTGGGGACTAAAAGAAAAACAGCCATGCTTGCGTCGTGGGAGCATAACATCAACAGTAAAATAAAACTCACCTAAAAGAAACCTTGGGTGGATCATGTCTTTCCTTTTCCCCATTAAAACGACTATATGTAAATCAAAACAAGCAAAGGTGTTCTGCAAGTTTACATCACAGCAAGGTCGTTGGCCTTGATCTAGCTATTTGCGGAAAAGTCGTGTTATCAAACGCGATAGCTTCTCGACGCACGAGCACCTACTCGAGAGTTTTCACACGATTTGATAGCCTGGTAAATTGAAAATCATCTACTTTGCTAGCTAACGCAGTTGCAAGCACGTTTGATGTGACAAATAACAACTGACTAGCTAGATGGAATGATTAGCTATCTACTGTAGCTAACATTAGCCTTTAGATAAATTAGTTGCTCACAAATCAATGATTCACGGTGCGGATGCAGCTGCTTTCCTTCGGTTAAGTTGCTAGTTATTTGTACAAACGGAACAGTAATGACTGAGTTATTATTTGAAAATACACAAGCCCGAGAAATCAAAACAAATAGCTAGCTAGCTACGTGCTAGCAGCAATGGAATATTTTCCTCGCGGGTTTCAATACGATTATTTACGTGTATTCGGGTACGCTGCCGCCACCCACCGGTGCGGCGGTGGAAGTACTGTCTAGCCTTGACTGTTACGTTGATCTGGTTCAGTATTAAATTATCGGAGATCATTTGTTACGATTTTATTATCAGGGATTCTTTTAATTTTTTTTGCATCATGCAGTTAGTTGAAATACGTATAATTACTTGTACACAGTAATCTCAAAATGATATACTTATTTTGACCCCTGGGTAATGTAGGGCTTGAAAGTAAACATTTTACTGTAAGATCTACACCTGTTGTCTTCGGGGCATGTGACAAATAACATTTGATTTGGTTTGACTCCAGTGGACTATTGCAGTGAAAACTACATTATCCAGTGGCCACTGTATGTTTAACTGTCAAATGCTTAAGGTCAGTCATGAAACAAACGTGGTTGTATACATAAATCTGTTGTTCGTCTGCTCAAATGTATTCCTATTATATGATTTTTGTGCACTATATTTCAGGTTTAATCCGTGCATTATGTTCTTTATTTTAATTTATATATTTTTTGTTGTTGTTGGGAGGGTAGATCCTCTTTAATATTGCAGATAGATTGCGGCTTCAATCAATTTAATGGTCTGCATCATTTCCAATCCCCCATATATATTTTTTGTAAATATTTTATATATATTTTCCTTTATTATTTTCCCCTAACCCTACCATCCCGCCCCTAATTGGAGTAAACTAATAGTGAGCAACACTTAGGCTTCTACTTCCAGCTTATACATACTATATACATTTTACGGACACAGAATATTTTAGATAGTTATCTTTTGTTTGTTTTTAGTCCCATCCTTCAGCTCGACTCAACCCCGTCCATCTATCTCTGAACACCATCCAGTTTATATTTCTATTTGCCATATATTTTTCAACTGTCCTGTGATGTTTCACAAAAGTGCTGAACCTTTCTATTCTCATAGATTCTACAAATTGTAAATAAACATTTTTGCTAAGAGATGTCTTACATTGTTGATCGATTGACTATGACTTTTTAAATCACCCAGCAGTGCTATTTGCAAAGTTAGCTCCAAATAAATGTTGCAATTCTTCAGCCATTCCCGATCTTGCAACCAAAAACAAGCTACATATGGACAGTACCAAAACAAATGATCTAATGATTATGTCTCTTTGCAGCAAAATCTGCAGAGCTGGGATGGTTGTATCCCCATATATATTTAAAACATTCCTAAAACCCAGAAATAAGTTACCTCTGGTTCGTTCGGCCATTCCTATGTCAAAAATGAATGGGGAAGGAAAAGGGTTTTGGGATAAATGCTGAAATTAAGGTCTGAGGTTAACACAGGTTTAGGAGATTTTATATGTTTTCTTCTATGAGATCATATCAGTCAGTTAACATGATCTTTATGAATTATGAAGTCTTTGTGCTTTCTGTGTCTTTTTATTATTACATAAATTCTAGTGTCGTTTGCTGATGAAGATTATCTCATCAGTGAAGGCTCCTCCTCAGAGGAAGGGGAGGACCATGCTCCTCAGTGAATTTCATAAAAATTGAAATTGTCAAAGATTTTAAAAGTTATCCTTTTTCGATAAAACTATACTAAATATATTCACGTCACCAAATAACTGATTGAAACACACTATTTTGCAAAGAAGGTCTACAGTAGCCTCAACAGCACTCTGTAGGGTAGCACCCTGGTGTAGCCAGAGGACAGCTAGCTTCCATCCTCCTCTGAGTACATTGGCTTCCTTACAAAACCTAGGAGGCTCATGATTCTCACCCCCTTCCATAGACTTACATAGTAATTATGACAACTTCCGGAGAACGTCCTCCAGCCTGTCAGAGCTCTTGCAACATGAACTGACATGTTGCCCACCCAATCAAGGGATCAGATAATTAATCTAGTACAGAAAGCATAAACTACAGCTAGCTAACACTGCGGTGTATAAAATGTGGTGAGTAGTTGACTCAAAGATTAACTATACTGACTATGAGGTTACTTGAGCTAATATGGTGACAACGATGTAAACTGTTTGTAGAGGTTTGGCTTGGAAAGGTTTTCTCGCCTGGTCAAATGCAGCTGATTTGTTGTGCATTGAAGTCCACAAGCAGCATAAGATGAGGGACACAAACCAGCCTGCACATGTCCTCTATTATTATTGTTATTGTTCAGCGTTTGGTTATTTTGACCCTTGATTATTGTTGTTACTGTTGTCCCGTTGACAACATTGATTTTTATACATTTTTATAATGTTAATATGGCAAATCTCCAAAGTAAGCTTTGGCAATATTTACATTGTTACGTCATGCCAATAAAGCAAATTGAATTGAAATGATTACAACGTTGCTGTTATGAGAGTGAACTCTGTTTACCCGTGATCAGGTGTATTCATTTTGCCGATTCTGTTGAAAAAAGTTTCTTAAATGGAAGCAAATGGAACAAAACAGAGATAAACATACCTGTTTGCAACTGTTGGACTAATAATTACACCCTATATCAGCTAGATGCAGGCAAGAGTGCCTTACATTTGTCTCTCTGCCTGTGTGCGCACCAACATTGTAAACTTTCATTCATAGGCTAGGTTGCAGCAACCTCATGGTGGATATAGGGAAAATTTGAGTATCATGTAGTGCCTAAACCTATCACTGTTACATTGAACTGGGTGAATGGAATATGAATGGGAGTCATCCGATATGCTGTAATAGAAATAAAACCAGGCTCATGAAAAAAAAATGGTCCTCTAACTGTATCTCACAGAACAAAACTCTCCTCAGCCTGTGTTCACCACAGACCTTGTTTCTGGCGTTTATCGAAAACCCCTACAAAAACGCCATTCAATTTCCCATAGGCTTTGCCCAATCAACCATGGCAGAGTTAGTGCCTACAAAAATACTCCATTACTATTGCTCTCTATTCGCGCTGCCTTTATTGCAAGATAATCCACTCCAGTGCTGCTGGAGCAGGACAACATAGTAACCGTAACTACTTAGGAGTTTAGTTCACAACCTACTACTGTACTTGTCTTGCCAGTAACATAGAAGGTACTTTATCAACGTGCCAAGGATATCACACTCAAACTAAACATAGTATAACACATCTCATCATTATACCATAATCACGTTTTTCTGAAGATGATTCACATGGGATGGGTGAACAGTATTTACTATGTCCTTATGTCTTGTTGTAACTTGACCCAACAATCAACATTAGTAGACAGCATGTAAATACCCTATCTGTCCATATGTCCCTACCTCTTCAAACAGTATCTTAGATAATTATCCTCCTCACGTCGACCTGCCCACCCCCCTCCCAGCTTCATTATTGAGGGAAAATGTACTTTCTATGCCTGTGATATGTGGTTGTCCCACCTAGCTATCTTAAGATGAATGCACTAACTGTAAGTCGCTCTGGATAAGAGCTTCTGCTAAATGACTCAAATGTAAATGATGTCAAATGTGTCATCATGCAGCATGATGTCATGTGTTGCTGTTAACAATCGTACACTGTCACATTGTATATCTCTATTCCTCGGGAATGTTGACATACCACAGGAAAGACTGCTCTGTCAGTGTTAATTGTTCGAAACCTACCTGTGTGTTGATTTTACAGGAGCCATGAACAACGCTCGGTTTTTGACAGCTGTAAGTGCAGCTCGGAAGCCCTCCATCATCCGAATGTTGAGTAAGTCATGGTTCTTTGTCAGTTTTCAGGTTTGATCCATAGTTCAATGTATTTCATTTAATTAAGTTCCTAAAGTGTTGGGGTAAAATAATTTGGTTCAGTGTAAGCCACAATACAATTTCATTATATGAGACTTGAGAAACCAACCTGTCTTTCCCTCTTCCACCCCTAAGCTGAGCTCCAGCAGAGGTCTCCCCCTCCATGATCTCCCTGGCCGGAGGGGCTCCCAACACCTTCCCCTTCCAGTCCTGCTCCATCCAGGTGAAGAATGGGGACAGAATGGTGACACGATCACCTTCAACGAGCCCATGATGAAGAGGGCTCTACAGTACTCTGCCTCCAGCGGGAAACACTGGGTGTGTACGAAATAACACCCAATTCCCTTTATGCTGCACTACTTTTGACCAGGATATTGTTTATTATGATTTATAAATTGGGTGGTTCGAGCCTTGAATGCTGATTGGCTGAAAGCCGTGGTATATTAGACCATATACCACGGGTATGACAAAACATTTATTTTTGATGCTCTGATTACGTTGGTAACCAGTTTATAATAGGAATAAGGCATCTCGGGGGTTTATACCTAAGAACAGCCCTTAGCTGTGGTATATTGGCCATATACCACACCCCCCTTAAGTATTTTAGCCCATGAAAGGGCTAGTCTTCTAAAAGATCCTGGAAGCTTCTTCAGAGCATGATATTGTAACAACCTTAACCCAACACCTAGTGACCTCGTCAAGAGGTTCGGATCTCTTGGCGTAACGGCTAAGGTATTGCTACAATATAGGAGAGTCAACAAAAACATAGCCTCCAAAATCTCCCCTTGACACAAAGAGAGTAATATACAGTCCATGGCTAGCTCTAACACACAATTCATATGGTCAGGAATTGGCTAAGTTTACAATGTAAAATCATTGGCCTGTTTAAACTGTTGACCTGTCACAGTGCTGTTCAACATTGAAAAGGTTAGGACAACATGACACCTATACTAGTCAATGGCAGTGTTAGAAGGGAGGTTATCTCTCTAATGGCTCCTTATCTAGCTTTATTACTATCTGTATAAATAGTGTCTCATATTGGTCTATAGCTCTCTCAACCTGTGTGTGTGTGTGCGCGTGTGTGCGCGTGTGTGTGTGTGTGCGTGTGTGTGTGTGTGCGTGTGTGTGTGTGTGCGTGTGCGTGTGCGTGTGTGTGTGTGGTCTGCATTGGTTCAATCACAGCTGATAAGAGATGCCGGGACAATAAAGCCAAGGCTGAGTCTCAAATGGCATCCTATTATGCAGCCCAGGATCCAATACACACATCAAATACTGAATATGTTATTAATCCATACCTTGGCTGCTATTCAAATTTATTTATTAATGATTAGGCCTATTTCTTGTTTCATAAAAAGATAAGAGAATTGGGTGAGGTTTTGTAACTGTAGGTTATTCTGAATGGGGTGAATCCTAACCTCCAAATTCACGTCCTTCACTTTGCCTCTCATTGACTTAAATAAAAATTCAACTAAACTTAGAATTCGCCCCTATGAATGGAAAGGTTAAAGTAACTGTCCCAGTGAAAATCTGACTATTGAAAGTTTATATTCTGTTAACTCATACCCAAGTAATGTTGTTGACTCTCGTCTTATACTCGTATTTGTGG
This sequence comes from Oncorhynchus tshawytscha, assembly GCF_018296145.1. Taxonomy (NCBI): domain Eukaryota; kingdom Metazoa; phylum Chordata; class Actinopteri; order Salmoniformes; family Salmonidae; genus Oncorhynchus; species Oncorhynchus tshawytscha. The sequence continues at coordinate 17,391,173 of NC_056438.1, read as the reverse complement.
CCAAAGCATAAATTGGAGAAAAAACACTTCAGACTGTTCAAAAAATGCTTTCTATTTCCTCATATAGGATGATGTCATTCTCCTAATATTTTTCATGACAGATGCCCACACCATTCTGATGTTGGGGTACGTCCACACCATTCCAACACACAAAAGCTGCTTTCTAACAAACTTAATTACAATGTTTTTTGGAAGGAAAACAATTTCACTCAATTTCACTCATATTGCAATTAATTATTGGCGCCGGATCTGGAGGTCGTGGGCTGGTGTGGTTACACGTGATCTGGGGTTGTGAGGCCGGTTGGACATACTGCCAAATTCTCTAAAATGACATGGAAGCGGTGTATGGTAGAGAAATGAACATTCAGTTTTCTGACAACGGCTCTGGTGGACATTCCTGCAGTCAGTATGCCAATTGCACGCTCCTTCAAGCCTTGAAACATTTGTGGCATTGTGTTGTGTGACAAAACAGAACATTTTAGAGTGACCTTTTATTGTCCCCAGCACAAGGTGCACCTGTGTAATGATCATGCTGTTTAATCAACTTCTTGATATGCCACACCTGCCAGGTGGATGGATTATCTTGCCAAATGAGAAATGCTCACTAACAGGGATGTAAATAAATTTGTGCAAAATATTTGAACGAAGTAAGCTTTTTGTGTGTATGGAACATTTCTTGGATCTTTTATTTCAGCTCAGGAAACATAGGACCAACACTTTACAGGCTGCATTTATATTTGTGTTCAGTATATTTTTGTCTATGTTGAAGGGAATGTTTTGATTCTGGGTACGGGATCATTTTTTTCCCTTTTTTTTGTAGGTTTTTGAAATGCTTGTCAATCCTGGAGACGGTCTACTCCACGCATCTACCTACTCTGGAACTCTCGCTGCAGTAAGAAGCACTTCTCTTTCTCTCACTCTCTTTCTCTCTCTCTGTCCCCCTCCCACTCTCTCTCCCTCTCTTTCACCATTTTGCCCTCCCTCCCTCCAGTGACCAGCACGGTATGATCCTGGGGGGTCTGAAGGAGGTGCTGTCCCGCTGGGACCTGGCAGATGTCCACAAGCCACACAGCACCGTACCCAGGGTCCTCTACACCATCCCCAATGGAGGAAACCCCACCGGGGCCTCCTTGACCACCCAGAGGAAGAGGGAGGTGCAGACCCATACACTCTCAGAAAAAGAGTGCCAAGTAACACCAATTGTCCCTGTATTTAACCAGGGCAAGTCAGTTAAGAACAAATTCTTATTTACAATGACAGCCTACACCAGCCAAACCCGGACGATGCTGGGCCAATTGTGCGCTGCCCTATTATGGGACTCCCAATCACAGCCGGTTGTGATACAGCCTCGATTCGAACCTGGGTGTCTGTATTGATACTGCACTGCACTGAGATGCAGTGCCTTAGACCGCTGCGCCACATGGGAGCCCTGTAGGAGAACCCCTTGAAAATAGGCTTCCTTTTTCAGGTCAGAGAGAACCCTTTTGTGTTCTAAATAGAACCTGGGTTTCAAATAGAACCCATTAAAGGGTGCTATTTGAAACCAGAAAGAGTTCTATCTGATCTTAAATGGTTCTATCTGGAGCTATATTTTCAGAGGGATCCCCTAAGAGGACAAGTGGTGCCACATATCACTCCTTTTCTGAGAATATAGGCCTTGTTCAAATACTTGAAAATGCACCCGTCCTTTCTACCTTCCTTCCTTGAAGTAATCACAGATTTGAATTGGTTGAATTGGTGAAAGTAAGAAGTTGGTAACCTTGCTTTCCTCTATTGAATCAGTTATAGATCAGTGCTTACCTCAAGGAAACAAGGAAGGAAGGATTTATAAAGTATTTAAACAGGGCTATTCATGAGCCAAGAAAAGAGGGAACCAATCTGAATCCATTGTTCTAGTTCTCATTAATGATTTCCCTAACGGTCTGATTCATGTTGACCAGCCTATGACTAGGGACTGGAGTTTGACACGGTCCTGGTCAGGTCACAGGGCCAGTAAAAACTACTGACACTGAAACAATGACTTATGCATATGGGAGCGAAATGATTGTGCTTGTTCTTTTCTGACCTGAGTGGAAAATTGATTTCCCTAAAGGTCTAATTCACCAGAACTAATCAGCTTTTGTTCTCGTTTTGACAGCTTGCCAGACAGTATGACCTCCTTATTATCGAGGATGACCCCTATTACTTCCTACAGTTTGAAAAGGTAAAAATGGTGTAATTGTTTCATGTATTATGACTTTGTGTGTTTTATTGGGACACAGCACTGGCATCACCCCTACTGTATATCATAAACAGGCTGCTCATGTGTTTCTGTCTGTCTGTCTGCCTGCCTGCCTGCCTGTCTGCCAGTCTGTCTGTCGCCCTGAGCTCCCACGTTTCTCTCCATGGACGTTGACGGGCGGATCATCAGGACAGACTCCTTCTCAAAGATCCTGTCGTTATGGTGAGGCACACTGTCAGATCTCCAAAGCAACCATGTGGGGTTAGAAGTCAGGGAGGAAGTAGGAAGTAAACTGTTTTCATTTAACCTTTATTAATGCAGGTTAATCTCATTGAGATAATAATCTATTTGGCAAGAGAGGCCTGTTCAGTAGTCTGGGGTGGCCTAGCGGTCTATGCTGCTGCCTCTGGAGCAGAGGTCAGTTGTACCACTGCCAGAATGGATTTGAATCAGCACTCTCTCTCCTACCTTTCACCTCTAAAAATATCGTTAAAAAAAGATAACTGTTTAGTTTCAGTTATTACACTATTACTAGTTATATCAGTGTAACTATTTTGTAGTAGTCTCTCTCCCTCTGAGGTCAGAGTGTTCAATGAGACACGTTGGCTATGTGGTTGTCTATTTACACGTCTGAACTTGTTTACAAAGGGATTAAGTCAGAATGTGTGTAAACAGCTGGTTAGTGGCACCTTGATATTCCAGTTTATGTTTGACAATTTAATTGCACACACACAGACACACACAGGATGCAAAAGCAGAGAGTGTTCCCTTCAGTATTAGTCAATATGGACCACAGGGACTGTGTGTGTGTGTGTGCTTGCGTGTGCGTGTGTGTGTGTGTGTGTGTGTGTGTGTAGGCTGAGAATAGGCTCTGTGGGCCCAAGCTGCTGGTGGACAGAGTGGTACTACACATCCAGGCTTCTACGATGCACACCAGCACCTTCACACAGGTGAATGAACCTCTACTTCCAACCCCAACACCCCCTTTAAAATACATGTCGTAATAAATTACCCCACCTTCCCCTTTAAAAGTAGGCCTAGTAGTAAACTACCCCACCATCCCCTTTAAAATAAATGTAGAAATAAACAAGTAACTACTATTATGTACATGTAGCATGCATGTCTTAGTAAACTTTCATTACCACCCCCCTTTAAAATGCATGGTATGTAGTAATGAAAACTTCAGCCATCTTTCATTTCATGTGATTGTATTTTCTACTTTGTGTCTAGTCTCTAGTCACTTTTTAAATACCATAAGAGGCTTCTTTCCTGTGACTGTAATAAGAGCAAAACTGGAAAGCTCCTGGGTGATATTCATCAGTGCACACCGTCGGAACATGTTTCGCAACAGAAAATGAGAACAAGCGTTTCTTATTGGACAAGTTTAGGTAGTCCCTCCCCATTTTGGTCCGTTGTCTTCCCTTTGGTTCCTAGCGAATAGCACCATGATTAAAAAAACTTTTAAAGTGCTTTTCCCAGAAGAGACCGTTTGGCTGGGTTTTAATGAGACAAATGCAATCATCGAGAGAGAGATTTACAAGTGTTCCATTTAATTGTGTGAATGTACTGTAACATTCTCAGTATAGATTAGTGACATAATTGTCTGTAATTACCTCCCAAATGGCACCCTACTCCCTATATAGTGTACTACTTTTGACCAGGGTGGTCAAAAGTAGTGCACTGTGTAGGGAATAGGGTGCCAATAGGCAGACACTCCCACGTTTCCCTGTAGATGAGAGTAGACAGAAAGTGTTGGTAGTTTAATCAGTGTCATCACCGAGGTTAACACAATGCTAATTCACCTTTCATGAACTGGCTGGAAGAGCCAGTCCCACTCAGTCACTGCCTGCTCTTTGTAGACCAACTGCATGTCATCGTGACACCTGTGGGTTATTCACTCACACGCAGGAGGAAGTTAGGGAATAGATAAATGAGGATGTGTGATTAAAGAACAAGCACACTGTCTAGCGCCCTAGAATAGATGGAATTACATCGGTCGGTCTGATCGTCACTTCAGTTTCTCCTCAGTACATGTACATGATACAGAAGTATGGAATGTTATAGACAATATGGAATATAGAGAGTTCATTCCATTTGTTTACAATGTGAGAGAAGAAAATAAAATAAAAATACGGTCATGACATAGCTATACTGTATATTCCTTTTCCATGGTCAAGTTCTCAAAGGTTGGTAGTACCTTACATTATTGCTCAGTGGGGGCTGGTGAGAAGTCTCGCATGACTACCAAAACATTAAAATGTAGCTGGCCAGCGTGCGCACGAGATTTGGTTATTGGTGTCGAGATTGTGGTGACTTCTACCTTTGACTACTACACCCTGGCTTGGTTCTCAGTCTCCTATCTCGATTTCTCCCTTTCTCTCTATCCCTTTCGCTCTATCTCTCTCTCCATCTCCCCCTCTCCAGCTCATTGTGTCCCAACTGCTGCATGGCTGGGGTCAGGATGGTGTCCTCAACAACATAGATGGGTAGGTCAAAGGTCGTACCAATGTCACCTGAATAAACAACACACCTACAGATGTAGGGTCTTAATTTGATCACCCTGTTGTTGCAGGAAATCCACACAAGCATTGATATTTAACCCTTTCTCCTATGCTGAGTCTCCTACACATCTGAACAGCCAATACATCTCTGTTGCTAGACAGAACCTTAGTGATATCTGTTCTCCCTCACTTCATCTGACCTGACCTCTAACCCAAAGTTCTCACTCCTCCCCAACTCACAGCTGTCATGGTGACTAGTTCCAGGCTGTGTCTCTTCTCCTCCCAGAGGATCCCTCCTATAGGATCCCTGATGGCTAACAACAACATATCCCGACATAATGTAAACGTTATACATTACTCTCTCTCCCTCAGTGACATGAATAAGTGTGTTTCATATTCTCAGAACACAATGTTTAGCGATGTTGGATCTGTATTGCTAGGCAGGAAACTAAGTGATATGGGCCATAAACTTGTCTTTCTCCCTTAACGTGACCTGACCTGACCTGGACCCCCTTCATCATTAATCCATGGCTCTCTCACCTTATCACGGCCTGCCACGGGATCGCTTTTCCTATTCTCAGGACCTTCCCCCTACAGATAACCCTTCACCTCTGGCGTAGCCCCTCGGCTATGGCAGCCCTCAGGTTTCTATTACAACTAATGATTAATAATTATTAAAGTTCAGAAATCCAAACCCATCAAAGCCTAACATTATGATAAAGCCATCACATAACACAGTACTAGGAGCTTGTTAAAAGGTTATAACTAAAAAAGTCTATAGAGGAATTAGCGTTTTGCTAAAGGCATAATCCAAGAAACATATCCATGCACCCAGACCCAACCATTCTGTTTCTCTTTCCTGTGTGTGTGTGTGTGTGTGTAGATGTGACAGAGTGGCGCGCTCCAGCTGCAGGCATGTTCCTGTGGATCAAACTGAAGGGCATTGCAGACACCCAGCAGCTAATCATTTAGAAAGCTCTGGAGGAGAAGGTGCACACACAAACAAACACGCACACACACCTTACCTCGGACTCACCACAGCTGACACATACACTGACTAAACTAATACAGCCTGTTTGACTGAATGAGATTATGCTTGGGGTTCTAAAATAGTCCACTTATACTGAAGTCATGCATCTTTGAGAGGTTCCTGTCATTAAAATGATATATATTTTGGATATTAAGGACAGGTTGGCTACAGGTAACCCGACTGTGTGTCTTGTGTTATTTGGTTGTCTAGGTTTCTAGTTCTACTCATGCATCATGATCAGCAGCAGGAGGTTTGCAGGGCGGGGCTAGTGTTGTCAGGAATAGGATGTGGGATAGGATGGAAAACAGTCAGTGTTCACCAAGGCAAACGGATTTAAAAACCCACCGTTTCTCCTCCCACACGAGAACACTCCAAATCCACTCTGATTGGTCTGCTTCTATGTGAAAATAGCAGGGAACACTTTCAGATTTTATTTTATAATCTAACATGGGGGATTTTCCCTCACAGCACGAAACAATTGAAGCTTTTTGCAGTAGATAATTAGGCTTATTATGTGCAGAGTGGGACTGGGAGAGGAAGAAACAAAGATCAACTCTAATGTCAGCACACAGAATCTATAAGCAGCAGTTTTAAGACACATAATTCTGAGCTTCAAGATAAGAGTGTGTGTGTGTGTGTGTGTGTGTGTGTGTGTGTGTGTGTGTGTGTGTGTGTGTGTGTGAGAGAGCAAATGGAGTCACCGGGCTATGATATAAGTTCATCACACCACCACCACAGTTTTGGCTCTGTCATGAGATTTGGTATGTAGGTCCTGGTGTGTTGAATATTGTCTGTTGTCCTAGGTGCTGCTCGTCCCTAGAGGTGTATTCATGATCAACAGCTCAGACCCTTGTCCTTATGTCAGAGCGGCCTTCTCCCTCTCCACACCGCAACAGATCGATGAGGTGAAGAAACACACACACAGACACACACTTGAATTCAATAAATGAGTAATAAATATATCTTCTCTCTCTTTTTACACTGGCTTTCAAGAGGCTCTGCACTCATCAAGGAAGCTTTGTAATGAGTACTTCAGATAACAAAAATATTAACTATTTTCATTGACAGAGATATATATATTTCAAATACTGTACACTAATTCACACTTGAATCACAGAGATGCTAACTTACCTCGGACAAGATACGCATTTTGCCTTGGAGATGACTGTAAATGTAATCACCATGTGGCAGTCATCGGCCTAGTTTAGTAGCTAGCGCTGTGTAACTCTGTTAACATCTTTGCAACTAAATCAGCATTATTTGAGCCAAGCATTTCTCAATAAAAAAATATGAATTGTTTTTAAATGTTTTTCTAACTTGAGAGGCACCTAGGCAGCTGGCCATGTGTTTGTGTTTCATCTGAAGCAACCCCTGTGTCTCACTCCTGCTTAGAATTTCATTTGCAGTTCATTGAAACTCTGCTGTTGTGTATATTTATTGGGAAATAACACTCTTTCCACAATATCAACACTTGCTAATGCGAGATAGCTAGGGTTATGGATTAATGAATTGAGTCTTTTAATAACATGTGTCCATTTCAGAGATTGATTCATGCTTTTAAAGCACCGAGAAGGTCAGTCAATAATCCACTCCGGAAGGCAGATATGACCTACTTGGGTTGAGCCAAACAGTTTGTTATTTTTACCTGAACTTTATAGACTCTCTTTTGACTACAACAGTTTGTGTGTGAGTGTGTGGAGAGAGAATGTGTGTGAAGAGAGTGTGCCTGCAATGTATACAGTAAGCTACTGATAGCATCGATTTAATTTGTTTGTATCCTAGTTATTTTGCCTATTCAAATTAGTTGTGTTCTGAATACAACTCATCTCATTGGTCATTTATATATACAAAGGGAAGTCCGAGGATTAAATATAACCACATTTGGCCTCTTCGTCAGTCTTCAGTACTGTAGTTACATCCATCAGATTGAACAATGCAGTGGTTGATGATGGCAAACTGCCTGGACCTCAGAGAGAGTGAGACACTGGCCTCTGTTTACTGTCTGGAGAACTGTATGTTAATGTACTAGACTTCATAGAAAGGCAAAGGGCAGACACGAAGCAGTAAGCCCTAAATGTAGCCTACAGTTTAGTTCATAAATGCACTTCATTCATTCATTAAAAAACGACATGTTTTAGTTGCTGTGTTTTAGTTCTTGGAAGAAGCTTGGGCTCCCGAGTGGGGCAACAGTCTAAGGCACTGCATCTCAGTGCTAGAGGTGTCACTACAGACCCTGGTTTGATTCCAGGCTGTAGGCGGTGCACAATTGGCACAGTGTCCAGGTTTGGTCAGGGAATTTGTTATTAACAAGCTTGCCTAGTTAAATAAAAAATAAAAAGAAGTGATGATGTTCTTTTCAATTATTGCAAAAAAAAATAGTAAAATAAATAAATATCATACTTTTCTAGCTACATTTAATTCCACTAATGACACATTCATGATTGCCATGTGCACCCCTTCAGGTCGGATCAAATAAAGTTGGTGCGTTGCCAATGACCGTCCTAGTTTTCTTGCTGCTTGCTTGTAATTTGACTCGGGTAGGGAAGCTGAACGCTGCAGCGAACGAATGTTGTGTCAAGCCGCCAGCTGAGCAAAAGACAAGAGATTTGAGGATGTCGAATAAATAGCGGAACGCAGCGGTGTCCGAAAGACAGACGGCGTTCTCCTTCTTGACCGCATAACGATAAAACATCTTTAGTAACTAGCTCCGCAAACATAACAGTGGACGACTATTGTGTAAGTATGCAATCAGATGTTGGAAAACGTTATTAATCGAGAGAGCGTTATCGCTAGCTATGATGATGGTTAGCTACTAACGTTAGCAGTCATCATTCCCTGTACCTAGTAACGTTACTAGCTACAGTAACGGTTGATTATGTTTCTGTTAGTTAGCTAACGTTACTACATTAAACCTTACATTTAACTAGCGAACTATACTATGTGAGCTACTTGGCCGTTTAGCTGTATCAAAGAAGCTAGCTAGTTAGCCAACCCGTTGTGTCCTTTCCAGGCTGGCTGGCGACGTTAACGTTAGATTGCTAGCAAGCCTCCACTATTTTGCATCCAGACCAATATTAGCTTACTATTGCAAATAGCCCAGAATAGCTAGCTAGGTTAGCTACTTTTTTGCATTCAAATTGTCGGTCAAATAAATATATTTATACTAACTAACTAACAGCATTTATTGTTATCAAGCAACTTATTTTAGACAATACGTTAGGCCTAACGTTAGCTAATAAAAATAGACCGAAAATAAATATTATGTAGGCGTCAATATTATAATTCTATCATGTCTGTAACATTGCAGCTCTATGTTGTAACAATGCATTAACAGATACTGTTGCTGTAACGACAATATTACATTCATTGTTGGCTTTACAGTAAAAAAAAAAACGTATTGTATTTGGTAGTGTTTCTTTGTTGTTGTCGGAGTCAAAGACTATTGGGTCGGGGAGTAATTTACCAACCGAAGGTCCCTGGCCTTATCTTTTGGTTCAGCAGAGAAATCATTACTATCTAAACAAACCAACTGTTCAGAATGTTCATGAGTGCTTTTCTTTCTTTAATTGTTTTCCTCTTCCAGTGGAATGCTTCAAGATTTGGAGCAGAATACCAAATTGCCTTTCATTACCGCAATCAGGAGATAGCCAGTATGTGTTGAACATGAAGACGCGAGTGGCATGACAAACTATCCTCGGGGGAAAGCCACGGTCAGGAAGAAGGGGAAAAAATGAGTCGGTCAAGTGGCTACGGTTTTAGCCTCTTGCTACTGTCCACTATCAGCCTCTACACCGCCGGGGTTCTATCGGCGGTTTCAGATAGAAACAGCACAGAAAACGGCACGGTGGCAGATGGTGGATTTGTCCCCCTGGTGTTCTCGAAAGTAAGCCAGATCATCGCCCGCGAAGGTAACTGCGCGCTGATTGATTGCAACGTCACTGGAGAGCCTGTACCGAATATACAGTGGTTCAACTCACATGGAGACCTGCTGGACACGGATACAAGTAAGTCAAGCTAATTGAATGTACAGTTATCAATAATGTCCTTGATGTGGCTTTAGCCACAGAATCAGCAGCTCTCAACACCAATTTGAACTGCCAGTGTCCGGCTTAAGGCATTACCATTCAAGTTCTATTTCAATAATAAGGCATTATGAAATAAATCGTGTGACTATGCAGACCGTCTGACTTAACACAAACTGTCATGAAAAAAGCTAGAATTATGATTTATAGTTAAAATAGCCTCAATCTCTGTAAACTACTGACTAAATCCCTCTGTATTTAAGTTTTTGTATGGCCAAAGGGCAGCATTTGTAGACTACAGTCAAACATATTTGTGTGCTGTGTACAACGGAGGGAGGAAGAACAGAGAGGGGTGGGGGGGATTTCATAGGAAGGTCACATTGAGTAGTTGCATTATGACAGACTATGATTATATATATATATATATAAGGGGGATTATTTGCTGCGATTATGCAATGCCAACCCAGCAGATAAACATAATCATACACCAAAGCCATGATGATAACAAACCAAACAAGCTGGCCTGTCCCCTCTTTTTTTCCCCAAAACCTCAAGAGTTAAAAAGTTACAGCCACTACTTAACTTCAGATACTAGATAAAGTACATAATATTGCTGGCATTGATAGGATACTATTGTCATTGTTTTCTCTTTCAGTTGTAATCTATCTACTGGTACCTATATGGAGGCAGATTGGTGGTCACTGCCTCTACCTAACTGTTTGTAGATACATAATACAGCATTGAGCTGAATGTAGGTCATAAAACAGGGAGGTTGTTAGTAAATATGAATGGCATCGGATAGTATACTAACAGGTAGGATACTAATAGGAGATTGAAAGGTAGGGGACTGGTAGGATACTAACAGGTAGGATATTAATAGGAGAATAAAAGGTAGGAAACTAATAGGATACTAACAGGTAGGAGGATCCTATTAGCATACTAACAGGTAGAATACTAGCAGATAGAATTATCAGGTAGGATACTATCAGGCAGGAGACTAACAGGATTTTACCAGGCAGGAGACTAACATGATTTTACCAGGCAGGAGACTAACATGATTTTACCAGGCAGGAGACTAACAGGATTTTACCAGGCAGGAGACTAACAGGATTTTACCAGGCAGGAGACTAACAGGATTTTACCAGGCAGGAGACTAACAGGATTTTACCAGGCAGGAGACTAACAGGATTTTACCAGGCAGGAGACTAACAGGATTTTACCAGGCAGGAGACTAACAGGATTTTACCAGGCAGGAGACTAACCGGATTCTAACAGGCAGGAGACTAACAGGATTCTAAAAATACTAATTGGAGACTAACATGTAGCATACTAACAGGTAGGATACAAACGGGGAGGATACTAATAGCATACTAATGGGTAGGATACTAATGGGATGCTATCAGGTAGGATACAAATGGGTAGGATACTAATAGCATACTAACGGGTAGGATACTAATGGGATGCTATCAGGTAGGATACAAATGGGTAGAATACTAATAGCATACTAACGGTAGGATACTAATAGGATTATTTCTTTCATTCAGTCCTAATCTATCTGCTATATGTGGAGGCAGATTGGAAAGAGAAAAGAGGAGATTGGGGGGGAAAGAAAAAGGAGTTGAGAATACTGTCAATGTAGAAAAGATGTAGAGAGTACTGTCTGGGTAGAAAAGATGTAGAGAGTACTGTCTGGGTAGAAAAGATGTAGAGAGAATACTGTCTGGGTAGAAAAGATGTAGAGAGAATACTGTCTGGGTAGAAAAGATGTAGGGAGAATACTGTCTGGGTAGAAAAGATGTAGAGAGAATACTGTCTGGGTAGAAAAGATGTAGAGAGAATACTGTCTGGGTAGAAAAGATGTAGAGAGAATACTGTCTGGGTAGAGAGAATACTGTCTGGGTAGAAAAGATGTAGAGAGAATACTGTCTGGGTAGAAAAGATGTAGAGAGAATACTGTCTGGGTAGAAAAGATGTAGAGAGAATACTGTCTGGGTAGAAAAGATGTAGAGAGAATACTGTCTGGGTAGAGAGAATACTGTCTGGGTAGAAAAGATGTAGAGAGAACTGTCTGGGTAGAAAAGATGTAGAGAGAATACTGTCTGGGTAGAAAAGATGTAGAGAGTACTGTCTGGGTAGAAAAGATGTAGAGAGAATACTGTCTGGGTAGAAAAGATGTAGAGAGAATACTGTCTGGGTAGAAAAGATGTAGAGAGAATACTGTCTGGGTAGAAAAGATGTAGAGAGAATACTGTCTGGGTAGAAAAGATGTAGAGAGAATACTGTCTGGGTAGAAAAGATGTAGAGAGAATACTGTCTGGGTAGAAAAGATGTAGAGAGAATACTGTCTGGGTAGAAAAGATGTAGAGAGAATACTGTCTGGGTAGAAAAGATGTAGAGAGAATACTGTCTGGGTAGAAAAGATGTAGAGAGAATACTGTCTGGGTAGAGAGAATACTGTCTGGGTAGAAAAGATGTAGAGAGAATACTGTCTGGGTAGAAAAGATGTAGAGAGAATACTGTCTGGGTAGAAAAGATGTAGAGAGAATACTGTCTGGGTAGAGAGAATACTGTCTGGGTAGAGAGAATACTGTCTGGGTAGAAAAGATGTAGAGAGAATACTGTCTGGGTAGAAAAGATGTAGAGAGAATACTGTCTGGGTAGAAAAGATGTAGAGAGAATACTGTCTGGGTAGAAAAGATGTAGAGAGAATACTGTCTGGGTAGAGAGAATACTGTCTATGTAGAAAATATGTTCCAGATAAATAGTCGGCTACAATAATGAAGAATCTAAGCTTTTAACCGTGTGAGTCACCTGCTATAAAACAGGAATGCTAAATGAGCATTGCGGGTTCCATTTTGAACAGACCTGTTGGAACTTGCTCTGGCACAACAATCATTATTGAACCACTAGGACCTGTTACCTGTAGCATCCAAACAACATTAATACATTTGTCAATGTTTAGATTGATGTTTGTTGTGGTCATAGCTGGGGCTATTTTACTCATGGATGACGGTGAGCCAGTCAGTAGAAGACTTCATGCTCCACAAGGCTCTGTCACAGACCTGTTATGACATACACAACAGTTGTTTCTTCCCTGTTGCGCATTACTTTTCTTTTATAGCTGTCGACACCTGTTTTTTAGAGAGCTTTTGCTTTCCACACACTCACATACTTTCGAAGGAAGCCTTGAAACACTTCACACGGAGGCAGGGGTGTATACGCTTAGTCTCTCTAGTCTCATGGAAATAAATTGATGTCCAGGTTCCCCGGTACATTTCCTTTACGCATTCAGTTTTTTTAGAGACACGACAGAGAGGCTGGAGGCTTGATGGATTTAAGTGTGTGGGAAGCGAAGGTGTGTGTGTACTAGTCTATTCATGCTCCGTCTTAAGCCTAACACTACTCGCCTCCAGAATTGGTTTCATGTTCTCTCGTATTCTGTGATAGACTCTCTCTTTCTGAGTCACCCACCCACTCAGGATGAGCTGTCAGAATCTGGAGAGAGAGAGAGACGCGAAGTCATCCATCCATCCACTGTATCACCACATGCCTACGTACGTTGATGTTCTAACGCAATGTCAGATGATGCCACTTCATGCAGCGACCGGAAATTAGTGGTCAATGTAGACCATGGTGAAATATAGCCAGGATGACATTTATACTGAACAAAAAATATAAACACAACATTAAAGTGCTGGTTCCATGTTTCATGAGCTGAAATAAAAAGAATCCCAGAAATGTTCCATAAGAACAAAAATCGTATTTCTCTCAAGTTTTGTGCACAAATTTGTTTACATCCCTGTTAGTGAGCATTTCTTCTTTCCCAAGATAATCCAACCACCTGACAGGTGTGGCATATCAAGAAACTGATAAAACAGCATGATCATTACACAGGTGCACCTTGTGCTGGGGACAATAAAAGGCCACTCTAAATTGTGCAGTTTTGTCACGCAACACAATGCCACAGATGTCTCAAGTTTTGAGGGGGCGTGCAATTGCCATGCTGATTGCAGGGATGTCCACCAGAGCTGTTGCCAGATAATTTAATGTTAATTCTCTACCATAAGCCGCCTCCAACATTGTTTTAGAGAATTTGGCATTACGTCCAACTGGCCTCAGAACTGCAGACCAGGTGTAACCACGCCAGCCCAGGACCTCCACATCTGGCTTTTCACCTGCAGGATTGTCTGAGACCTGCAACCGGACAGCTGATGAAACTGAGGAGTATTCATTACTCCTGTATTCTGATTGTCTGGGCTGGCTCCCCAGTGGGTGGGCCTCTACCCAGTCATGTGAAATCCATAGATTAGGGCCTAATTTATTCATTTATATAAATTTACTTATATGAATTGTAACTCAGTAAAATTGTTGCATGTTGCGTTAATATTTTTGTTCAGGCTATTTAGCCTTGATAGGTATAACAAAAGAGCTTCTTAATAAATTGGATATTATACCAATATTAGTTGTATCAGCAGTAGTAGTAGCCTAGTAGTAGAGAAGATGAACCAATTTCGACTGTCGACAGATGTTTGTAGCACGCTTTAATGTGTGGCTGGCTACTTCCTTGGTTCAACATTTACATGATAGCTTGTTTGTTTGTGTTCCGCTCCAGGCGTTTGTCTCCCTGTTCACCAGCAAGCACCACATGGTATTTTCCCAGACAGAACGCAGCTTCCCTCAGCCCCACTCTCTCTTTAAATATTGACCAGTCTACATCTCAAATGGCACCCTATTCTCTATTCACCTTGTCATCCCCAGGTCGAAGCTTCGGAAACAGGACCTTCTCCAGGTTTGCTCCTAGGCTCTGGAACTCCCTCCCTCTAGCCATCCGTGACTCGGCGTTCATCACTATCTTTGTCCCTCCTATAGCCCCACCTCTTTGAAAAGGCCCACCCTTTCCCTTCTTTGAGCCCAACCCTCTCTTTATTCATGTTTTGTTTAGTCTGTTTAGTTTGTTTTGACTCCTGTTTTCTTTTTAATTTCTATACATTTTAAAGCGACATTGGGTCCTTGAAAAGCACTACAAAGGCCCATTTATTATTATTAAGTCACACTACTTTTAACCAGAGCCCTATAGGCCCTGATCAAAAGTAGTGCACTAAATAGGGAATAGGGTGCCATTTGGAATGGAGAATTTTAAATAAACAAGGAACAAAACGCATCGTACTGTATTTTGAAAGTTCTATATCTAGAAAACTTGATTGTTGACATGCAACATGTTTTTGGACTGTATCAACAGTGGACGAATGAAACAAAGATGGTTTCTCAGTAACTAATGAAAAGGGAAGACTGGTCCGCTTCGGGGGGGTCGAGGATTCCAATCCAAAGTATGTTTAAAAATAGCTGGTTGCTGGATTGCAGGCTCGAGGACAGTCCTGCAGTTGGCATAATATTATCACTCAATAATATCAATTATGCAACCTAATGAATCGCTATTTGTTGCAATAAATTAATTACAGGAGTCCTTTATAGGCCTAGATTATGGGGGATAATGAATGAATCGAGCTCTGTGCCAAAAACATGCATTTCATTAGTGGCCTAGCCTGATTCCAAAAGTAACGTGATGAGGGAGAGCTATAAAGTGGCTTCAGGACCCAAGAAGTACAGTGGAAGCATAAAAATAGAATGATTTTAGAATTTGGGGGTGGGGGGGGTGAATGGGAATTTCTATTAATTTTCTTTCTATGCAGTGCAAACCCAAAGGCCTTCTCAGAAAGCATGGCAGCTAGCTATAAAAAGCTGTTGCATGTGACTGTCTTGGAAAAACTAGTAGATACCTTCCCGTCTAGCATAGCCTGGGCCTGGCTGCTGTCTTTGCAACCAGGAAATGCATATTGCACTAACCTTGAATCATACGAGGTTGGTGGCACCTTAATTGGGGAGAACGGGCTCATGTTAATGGAATGGCATCAAACACAGTTTCCACATGGTTTCCAGGTGCTTGATGCCATTCGCTCCGATACAGCCATTATTATGAGCCGTCCTCCCCTCTGCAGCCTCCTGTGACTTGATTGATCCATAGAAAGGGCCCATTCCTTGAAGGAAAATCGACCCTGTTTCTATGGTATGATATTTCTTTCTGTAGCAATGTATCATGAGCTGTTCTAGTTAAGTCTGTCCTTTACCATTGTTAATGTAAAAAACCTACAGTTGGTTTGGGTGAATTTTGGGTTTAATTGGTGGGGACCGATTTTGAAGCTACAGTCCTCTAATTGACTGTCTCGGTCTGTCTCTTTCTCCTCCGAAAGGTGACAAGTGGTTGCTGACGGACGATGGCATCCTCAACATCACAGAGATCACGTTCGCCGACCGTGGCAAGTACACGTGCATGGCGTCCAACGTGCACGGCAGCGCCAACTGCACGGTGACCATGCGTGTGGTCCTGCACAGCGGGGACCTGGGGGCCTACTACGTGGTCGTGTGCCTCGTCACCTTCACCATCATCATGATCCTCAACATCACGCGCCTCTGCATGATGAGCAGCCACCTGAAGAAGACTGAGAAGGCCATCAACGACTTCTTCCGCACTGAGGGCGCCGAGAAGGTTTGTGTCGCATTTGGCTATACTTGTGAGGACCGTACAAAGACATAGCTAGTAACTTTGTGGGTGAGTGAGTGAGTGTGTAACTGTTTTGAATGTACATAGGTGATGTTTGTAATAAAATAAGCATCGAAACATTTCCATCCATGATAATTAATGTCCAATAAAGTTAAATTCCAATCTATTCTCTTCTATTTAAAGCTCCAGAAGGCGTTTGAAATCGCCAAGCGTATCCCCATCATCACGTCAGCCAAGACCCTGGAGCTGGCCAAGGTGACCCAGTTCAAGACCATGGAGTTTGCCCGCTACATCGAGGAGCTGGCCCGCAGCATCCCGCTGCCCCCGCTCATCATGAACTGCCGCACCTTCATGGAGGAGATCCTGGAAGTGGTGGGGGTTGAGGAGATGAGGCACACGTTCCTCCGCCAGGCCCCAGAGGGGCACCACATGGGCGGGGCATTGGGATGCCGGGCGGCCCTGGTGCAGGGGGCCCTGGTCGGGGTGGGGCCCGGCGACGTCTTCACCATCCTCCGGGAGAGAGATAGGGAGCGAGAGAGGGAGCGTTCTGGATCCCCTGCAGCGGATTCTGACGACGCGTCGTTGCACGAGCAGCCTCAGCACATCGCCATCCAGGTGTCCATCCACCCCCCGCTGCCCATGGAGGCCCCAGCTCTGGCCGAGGCCACGCCTTCATCTCCTCCGCCATTGGCTCCCCTGCACCTAGAGGAGGAGCAAGAGGAGCAGGGTTCCGAGCCGGAGCAGGAGCCAGTGGAGGAGGCGGCATTAGGGGTGGAGCTGGAGGTGGAGCCAGATCCAGAGGTTACTACTAAGCTACAGCCTGGTCAGGTGATTTACGAAAGCTATGTGTAAACAACAGGAGGGAAAAAAAGAATGGGATGAACGATCCTGTCCTATGCATTTCCCTCCCCCACCCTCAAAAACATAGAATATGTCAAGAAAAGGTCATTTTATTTCACTTCTCAACAGAACTAGCTTAAAACTGGAACCTAGATACTACGTATGTAGGTCCATCTGGATTATATTCTAATAACCTAGTCTGGATTCCAATAAATCAACTTGATAAGACATTGAGTATAATCATCATCCTTCATGCTTATGGTTCTTCATGTTGAATATATTGTGGCTGGAGAGGATAACCAACAAGCGATATGCGTAAGTATAAAGCATTGTAAAGGGCCATTTAATTAGTATTAGTAAGCAGACGAAAGAGCTGTTTGTTTTTCGTTTCAAGCATTTCCTCAATCGATTCAGGAAGAAAAAAAACTATCGACTTGTTGACGGTTATGCTTTTATCTCTTTGCAGTATTAATCCGTTTTATCATAAATTCATCAATTAGCTCTTCAAGCTGACATTGTGCAATCACTGTTACTAAACAGACCACCAAGGCTTCTTTTGTTTCAGCTTGAAAAGACTGCACATTCTCCTACCACTGTTACAACCAACCGACCTGAAGTTTCAGTGTCATGTTATAGTACGTCAAATGCATGCTGGACTCTGAGAAAAAATATGGATTTGAAAGTGTGGTCTATAGTCAAATTTAGTCAGTTAAACTCTATACAAGTGATTTATATAGACTGATATAACTTCTGTAACGGCTGAATTATTGGATCACGAATAATATTTCAGGGGATGATTGAAGACCTAGATGTTTCAGGCCTTCTGGTCTGTGATGCACGTAATTAACAATTGCATAGCCACTATAGCCTTCTAGTGTGGTTCATTGAAACATTTTGAGAAATTACTTTTATTATTATTATGATGCCCCTGTGGTGTTTTGACTTCCTAGATGTTAGACGTTTTACAATTTTGCCGCCTTTTATACGGTCTGTGTTTCCAATATTTCCATCTTGTTTTCTCCCATTTCCTTTTTGTAATATGTGAATTTTCTTATCTCGTTTTAATTGGGTCTCAAACCCCAGCCTCCTTCCCCTCTGTACGTGTTTGAAATTAGAGGCTTCATTGACAGTCTGATGCATGTGAAATGAGTGCGATGTATTGGGATTAGTCTTTTAACAGGACTAAAATACTTTATCTGCTTAATAGTCTGGGTGGGGGTTGATGTTGCTCTGCTTTAAACTATGCTCTTTTTTTTGAAGTGAAAATAAAATGTGTGTTACCATGGTTTCCTCCAGTTTGAATTGTGCAGTAACAAAACATTATGGGCCATCCTAGGCCTCTCCCTCCCTCGCTCTTTCTCTGAGGACCAAGGACACCTAATCGTCACCTGATTCATTCCCCCAATCAGCCTCGCCGGCTCCCACTACACCAAAACAAAAGGCACCCATTTTGTTCTTGTAACCGTAGTTTTGGTGGTCATTATAGATGGGTCGCAAGCTAGCAAGAAAACATTTGTTTTAGCTCACTGCTCATCTTGGCAGGAAGGAATGTTCAAGGGAAGCAAACTAACCTAAGCATGCGTATTGTGACGCATACCGAGGGCAGTGTGCACACGCATAGAAATAGCCCAGTGGATGTTAAATGGACAGGCACAAAGGCTTGTAGAGCAGATAAGAATTTGAATGGAAAACCAGTCCTAGCCCAGTGACTGACAGAGCTTGAACAATCCCTGTAATAGGAGACGTGTGTGAGAGAGAGCTGACAGTGTAAACTGACTGGCATTAGAAGCTGACTTTAGGCTTTGTCTTTGTACTGCTTCCAACTCTCACAGGAAAGGAGGCCTTCACAGAGACTAGTTTGTGTTGGAAGTCTGGGTGGCATAGTCCTTCTTTCTGTTCTTTAACCAAGTGTTTATGTTCTCTCAAGCAAGTGGAATAGAGAAACAAACAATATATACAGTAAATATTACACCCACAAAAGTTCCTGAAGAATGAAGACATGTCATAGGTGCAAATAGTTCAAGTACAAAAAGGGAAATAAACATATGGGTTGTATTTACAATGGTGGTTGCCCTTGTGGCAACCGGTCACAAATATTGTTGCTGTGATGTGGGTCTGTGTAATCTGAGGGAAATGTGTCTCTATGGTCATAATTGGCAGGAGGTTAGGAAGTGCAGCTGTTTCCACATGTTGTGGGTAGTGTGCACATAGGCTGACCTGGCTCTCAAGACCGGCTATGGCAGCCTTTCTCAATAGCAAGGCTATGCTCACTGAGTCCTGTACATGCTTTTCTTAAGTTTGGGTCAGTCAGTGGTCAGGTATTCTGCCACTGTACTCTGTTTAGGGCCAAATAACATTCTAGTTTGCTCTTTTTGTAAATTCTTTCCAATGTGTCAAGTAATTTTATCTTTTTGTTTTCTCGTGATGTGTTACTGCCCTGGGGGCTCTGTGGGGTCTGTTTGTGAACAGAGCCCCAGGACCAGCTTGCTTAGGGGACTCTTCTCCAGGTTTATCTCTCTGTAGGTGATGGCTTTGTTATGGAAGGTTTGGGAATCGCTTCTTTTTTGGTGGTTGTAGAATTTAACGTCTCTTTTCTGGATTTTGATAATTAGCGGATATCAGCCTAATTCTGCTCTGCATGTATTATTTGGTGTTTTAAGTTGTACACAGATATGTTTGCAGAATTCTGCATGCAGTCTCAATTTGGTGTTTGACCCATTTGGTGCATTCTTGGTTGGTCAGTGGACCTCTGACCTCCATAATCATAAAGGACCATGGATTCTATAACTGATTCAAGTGTTTTTAGCAAGATCCTAATTGGTATGTTGAATTTTATGTTCCTTTTGGTGGCATAGAAGGCCCTTCTTGCCTTGTCTCTCAGATCGTTCACAGCATTGTGGAAGTTACCTGTGGTGCTGATGTTTAGGCAGAGGTATAGTTTGTGTGCTCTAGGACAACGGTGTCTAGATGGAATTTGTATTTGTGGTCCTGGGAACTGGACCTTTTTTGGAACACCATTATTCTTTGCCTTACTGAGATTTACTGTCAGGGCCCAAGCCTAACAGAATTTGTGCAGAAGATCTAGGTGCTGCTACAGGGCCTCCTTGGGTTGGTGACAGAACCCATCCTCTCTCTCTACACCAGTGTTCCCGCTCTCTCTCTTCTACACCAGTGAAAAGAGAGGTGTTTAGTGTACTGCTGGGAACAGAGATTCTGGATCTTTGTTCCTAGGTGTACTGTACCGTCAACTTAATCAGTCACTGGAAAAGCTTGACACATTTTAGTTGTATAGCAGAATACCGGCCTGACAGTAACTGAGGTATGTTCAGCCTTTTACCTCAGTACATGCTTGTTAAATTTTTAAAACATTTAAGAACCCAGTCACTTTTTTTGCAATTCACATTTAATTAAACAAAATGTTTAATCTTTACATATAGTTAAAATGTACAATCAATGTAATCATACATACAATTCTGCCTAATGACCAACTAAACAACTACCATAAAAGGAAAAACATTGATCAGTATGAAGACAACCACAGTGCTAGAAGATGACCACCACAGGGGACGATGTGCTCTTCATCAACCGACAGCATCCATTAGGGCAACGGAAAACGTTTGGCAATGTAAAATGGGTCCAGCTAGTCCCCCTCTTTTTTTCTTTTCGTCTGGTCCCTAATGAATATAACCTAGGACAGTCACTGCAATACTAAGGAACTAGAGCGAAAATCATTGGCAGCCGTAGTCATCACCTGCCCTTCCCCCTTTAGAATGTGTCCCAAATAGCATCCTCTTCCCTATGAAGTGTACTTCTTTTGACCAGAGTCCTTTGGGCCCTGGTCAAAAGTAGTGCACTATATAGGGAAAAGGGTGGCATTATTGACACAACCCTTATCCTTCACTCTGCAGGTAAGGTGCTACTCTATGCATCGTGTCATGGAAACAAAGTAAGAGAGAAAGGGGACTCCTTTGGCTGGTGCACACATTGAGGTCACTGCTTCCTGTGTGGTGGGCCACACATTAAAGGGTGAAGCAGACATAAGATCCTATTTACAGTTTTTCATGAGTCTAGGTTTACACGTGGCTGGTTCAAAATGATTGCCTTTGGTGTGCTGTACGTTTCAACAACTCAAATATATGCGTTTAAGTTTAAAGGAGTTGGTGGCACAACTCAATGTGGTACGCCGTGTTGTACCTTCAATTCATGCTTTTTAGAATTACATACGGGATGTGTCCCAAACAACGCCCTATTCCCTATACCCTGAGGGTACACAACATTAAACACCTCTTTCCCTGATCTACAATGACCAGGTGAAAGTTATGATCCCTTATTGATGACACCTGTTAAATCAGTATAGATGAAGGGGAGGAGATGGCTTAAAAATCCTTCTTTAACCTTTGAGACATTAATTATTTATGTTATTCAGGAGGGTGAATGGTCAAGACAAAAGCTTTACATGCCTTTTGAATGGCATATGGTAGTAGGTGCCAGGCGCAGCGGTTTGAGTTTCCCGTGTGTATCAAGGATGGTCCACCACCCGAAGGACATCAAGCCAATTTGACAACTGAAGCATTGGAGTCAACATGGGCCAGCATCCCTGTGGAACACTTTTGACAACTGGTAGAGTCCATGCCCCAACCAATTGAGGCTGTTCTGAGGGCAAAAGGGAGAGCAACTCAATATTAAGATGTTCAAGAGTAGTGCTCTATATAGGGAATAGGGTGCCATTTGTGACGCAACCATGGAATGCTGAAAGTCGATTTAAAATGGTTTATATTGGTTAAAACTGACATGCAAAGAAAAGTATGTTGAATTGTTCTTGTTGACGACTGGGCAGAGGAGCCTTGAAAGATACATTTCTCACACCATGAAACAGCTTAATTAAGCAAAGTAAAATCTTCAAGACACGGTTACTGTGCAGTATTACCATCGACATCATCATCATTTATGTTGTTCACTTGGAAAGAAAAAGTGCAGTTCTCCAGTCTTGACTTTGTCTCGTTACTTGATTACGTAGATATCAATACTAAAAGTAGTAGCAATAGTAAAAAAACAACTTATCTCCAGTTAGAGTAACTCAACCTTTTAATATTTTCTTCTACAAACTCTCCCCACCTTCACTGTCGGAGTGTTGCTAGGTCTCCATCCTAATGGGACATGCTCACACAGTTCTTTAGTTCAACAGGGAGTAACTGATGAGTATCAGACTCTTCTGTACAACACTGCATCTGTTTTCACATACTGAACTACAACACACATCCATACACTCAGACATGAACTAACTACTACAGTACATCCTGCTTGTATCCTTGACAACCCTCTAGCTCTCTCTCCTTCTCTCACATTAAAGCAAATCTCCCTTGGATCGAGGCCCAGTCTAATATCAAGGGTTGTCTTTAGGGGGTTACTATTAACAACCTGAATGGAATGTTGAGATGCTCGTGACACACAAGCACTCTTGATTGCTCTCACACACAGTTCCCAGGTAAACAATTATTTTGAGGATGGACGGGGTGTGAGGGAGGGACACAGTGGGGTCGGAGCCTGGCAGGGCATCTGGCAGACAGCCAATCAGTGTGTCTGAAGGTCCCTCCTTGTGTCCTAGAGGATCATTCTGACGTCTCACCCTGGCAGCCAGGCATCAGGCTCACAGCAATGTCTGCTAGTATAAACCAATAGGAATAGGACATGGGTGGAGGAGCATGAAGGGTGTGTGTGCGTGCGTGTGTGTGTGTAGGAGGTCAAATTGGTCAAGTGTGTGCTCTTGTCTGGCATCTGTGTTTGTGAGTGTGAGCTCCTGTATGTGTGTGTGTTAAAAGTGTGTTCCTTGGGTATATATGTCCCAGTCCGTAGTAGCTGCGACTTTGTGGCCGGAACATCCTTCAAAAACAGCCATTTAATACCCCTTTAATCTGTCCGTCTCATCCTTCCTGTGGCCACTAGGGCTCTGTGGGAGGGTCCCTAGTCACTAAGGCTCTCAGTCACTATGGTTAGGGACAGGGTTCCACGGGGGGGGGGGGCTGTTTGTCATAGAGAGGAGCCTCGACCCTCCAGTAGGTGCACCACCTCCTCCTCGCTCTCCTCCTCATCATCGTGACGACCTGGGAAGGAGGTGACTAGTTGAACATTATGTTGTCGGGGTCTTGGTTGGTCAACTGGGCCATATGACGAAGGATATCTTTTTTTGTGATAATACCAAGGAGACGCCTGCAGGGGGAGAGAGATTGATAGAGAGAGGAGAAAGAAAATAGTTATTCACGGAGGAGCTGGCAGGGAGCACAGTCTGGTTGGTGTGGGAGAGAATTACAAGTTTTTGTTGGCTCGTGCGGTCAGTCAGTCAGTGGTGGTTTTGGCCGGGGATACAATATCGTGGAATCAATCAACACAGAATGATAACGCACCAATAACCTAAATAATGGGCTCTGTTAACCAACTGACAAAATTATGGAAATGTGTTTAATGTCAGAGGAAACTCATTATTTTGGGATCTGAAGCTTAATGATCAGATGTCATAAATAAAAATGACAAAATAGTGCTCCATTTTAGTTAAGAGAAGTAACGCACCATTACTACCACACTATCTGTATTTTAGCCCAAGGTGATACAGGGAACGTAGTAATACTTAGAAACCACTCAGCCGACTGTGACCGTCAATGCAGCCAGGCCAACAAAAACAAGTCCCACTGGTGCCGAAGAAGGACAGAAGGAGGAGAGGAGATGGTGAGTAACCAGGTGAGAATGGTGAGTGAGTGATTCTCGTTGGAAGCCTGAGGAGGAGATTTACTGAACACCTACAGGAAGAGCAGGTGAGATGAACACTATAGGAATTGCAAGGCAGAACACTTCTGCCTTACCGACCGACCAACCCTTCACCTTGTCAGATACACATACTGGAACGCTCACTCAACATTTCTGGTTAATTCAAGAGCACATGTATCTAAAATACAACGTGGGTCATCGCTACAGGTACTCCCAGGTCACAATTGGTTGAAATGTAAACGAGTTCTGCTAACACAGAAAGTGTCAATTACGACATTGTAAGAGTGCAGCTGCATAACAACTAGATGTCCGTCAACAGCACAAAATGTATTCCTAGAATTGACTTTTTGTTATGACTTGTGCTCTTGAATTCAGCTATGACGAAAGCTTGAGATTTAGTGAAACATCTTGGAGACATTGGAGAGAGACAGATGGTGAGGGCTGAGCTGAGCTGAGAGAGACAGACAGACGGTGAGGGCTGAGCTGAGCTGAGAGAGACAGACAGACGGTGAGGGCAGAGTTGAGCTGAGAGAGACAGACGGTGAGGGCAGAGTTGAGCTGAGAGAGACAGACGGTGAGGGCAGAGTTGAGCTGAGAGAGACAGACGGTGAGGGCAGAGTTGAGCTGAGAGAGACAGACGGTGAGGGCAGAGTTGAGCTGAGAGAGACAGACGGTGAAGGCAGAGTTGAGCTGAGAGAGACAGACGGTGAGGGCAGAGTTGAGCTGAGAGAGACAGACGGTGAGGGCAGAGTTGAACTGAGAGAGAGAGCGGTGAGGAGAGGCTGTATGCCTGTCTATCACAGCTCCAGTCCAGGGTAGAGCTAGAGTCAGTACTGTAGGAAGTGAAGGGAGGTGTTGAGGTGGGAGGCACCGGATGAGGCAGGGGGTTGAGATCAGGTTGGATGGGGGTGAAGGAGGGGTGGGTGGGTATGGTTTAGGATCAGGGTGGGTGTTGGAAGGGGGATGGGTGTGGCTTGGCTAGTTACCGCTACTGGAGGTATTAGCTACCAACACACTACTACCACCACCATCGCTACACCACCATAGAGGGAGTTTCCTCTCTCACTACAGGAGGGTGGTTCTATTAGGTCTACGGCAGGGTGGGAGGGACACTAGATGCGAAATCTCCCCTCCCAGGAAAAAACATCAACCAACGGTCGGCTCGGTAAAGGCAATACCGGAAGCGCTACGCGTTGTCGGGTCAGATGTCGATCTGTTGGAGTGAAATGATTTTAGAGTGAAATTATGTAATAGTGTGTGTGTGAAGGTTTTCTAAGTGTCGAGTGATACACACGCTGTAAAAACACAGGCATGGCTACATGACTGTATGTAATCAGTATATTCATGCTTATATATCTATATTCTAGAATGATTTCTTATAGCGGATGAAACAGCCCACACTACTGATGAAGGGACTAATAGCTAGTAGGATGTTGTTGAAAGGAATGGCTGTGGAGCAATAGTAAATTATGGATATCTAACTAATCAAGGTTCAAATGACAGTTCCCATCAAAGTCCAACATTACAGGACCCATAATAAACACTCATATAGAGTAGATCTTAAAAAAATAAATAGTAATCTTACTAACTGTTGTCAATGACTAGTAGGGAATGAATAGGGAGATCACTGATAGTGTGGCACAGTAGGTAGGTATCCAGTGAGGAGAAAGTGGATGCACACATCCCAAACAAATCAAACCCCACAGTAAGATGAGTGGGTTGCTATTGGAAACGGGAACTGTCAGTTACATGCGTCGCTCCTAGGAGGGCGGGCCTAAGAGGTGGAAATGGGAGAGGGGAAGGGGTCAGTGGAATGGGAGGAGACAGGGGGCGGGGCTAGTCACCAGGGGCTCCGTGTGTTCCTTGAGCTCCTCCAGATGCGCTAATATATTCTTCTTAGTGATGATGCCCAATACAATCCTGTACAAACACACACCTGTTACTCAGGAGACTGCCCATCACACACACACACAAAGCATAGTACACAAAAAAATAACTTATATAAACAACTTAATGACATCATAAAGTGGCAAATCATAACACAACCTACCTAATATATTCTAATAGTATTGCTAAAAAAAAAAAAAAAAAAGCTCAATTAACAATATATTTTACTTGTCCATAAATATACCACTTGTACTGATGGTAAGTGTCAGTTGGATGCCAACTACTGTTATCGTTGCATATCATTCATCTTTGTCAGTTTCAACAACTTCCTTATTGATTTGTAATGGTATCTAATCTTGTGAATAGTAGACTCAAGTGTGGTAGGCAAATTACCAAGGATTCCATTAAATATGATGTTTTGGCTATTATATGTATTGATATAGTGAATGATGAATTCATTGAGAACCAAACAATAGAAAAGGATAAAATGACAAAAAATGAAAAAGTATAAAAACAAAGGACTGCTGTCATCTGTAATCTCATTCACTCTCAGTGCTCTCCTCTCCTGATTGGTCTTTAAACATATATTTACACACTGACTGCCTTTCAGTGGTAGTAAAAGTAAATGCTATACATGGAATTCCTTACATTAAGCAAACTATATGCATTATTTTTTTTTTAACCCATCATTTACAAAAGCAATATGTGGTTAGTGAGTCCACCAGATCAGAGGCAGTAGGGATGACAATGTGGTTAGTGAGTCCGCCAGATCAGAGGCAGTAGGGATGACAATGTGGTTAGTGAGTCCGCCAGATCAGAGGCAGTAGGGATGACAATGTGGTTAGTGAGTCCACCAGATCAGAGGCAGTAGGGATGACAATGTGGTTAGTGAGTCCGCCAGATCAGAGGCAGTAGGGATGACAATGTGGTTAGTGAGTCCGCCAGATCAGAGGCAGTAGGGATGACAATGTGGTTAGTGAGTCCGCCAGATCAGAGGCAGTAGGGATGACAATGTGGTTAGTGAGTCCGCCAGATCAGAGGCAGTAGGGATGACAACTCGTTATATTGATGGTGCGAGAATTGGACCATATTGCTGTCCTGCCTTAGCATTCGAAATGTAATTTTATTTTTGGGTGTCACGGAAAATGTATGGGAGTAAAAAGTATACATATTCTCTTTACAGGGTTCAAACACATTTTGACAGATGGAATTTCATGACTTCTCCGTGACTTTTAACCAAATTTCCATGACCAACCGTTGGCAGCGTCTCCATGTATGTAGAAAAAAATGTATGCGCAATGTGGTATTGACACCGGGAGGCTGCTCTCTGAGCCCATGTACCATCTCCTGTCATTGTGCAAGGCACAAAGTAGAATACCTGTTAGGCAACGGTATAAAACACACGTGGTCAACCCTTAGTCTGGAGAGCTACTGGGTGTGCAGGCTTTTGATCAAGCCCTGCTCAAACACATCAGAGCCAGTTTATCAAGGTCCGGTTGTGCAGCTCATTTCTAAAGTGTGGTTTGTTAGAAGGGCACCGGAATAAAATCCTGCCCACCCATTAGCTCTCCTGGAGGATGGTTGACCACCCTTGATGTAGAACATTGCAACCAAATATATTTCATGCCTTCTGAAATAATTCACTCATTTAACATATCAAATGGCTATGGTAGGTTACAAATCTTTTTATTTAGCTGAACCAAGCCCACGGATTTTCTTCAGGAAATGTACCTTTTCATTTAGTAATTTATCTTAGAAGTGTTTACTTTGCAGGCTGACTGGCATGTATTGAGTTGCAATGTCCCATACATTGGATGCCCAAATCAACTGGAAGAATCTACAAAACAGGTTTTGAAGCCACATAATCCAAAAGAAAGGCTACATCTAAACCTTTTTTCCTAACATTACTGTTCGCGATTCACAAATTATTATTTTGATTCACCTTCAATTCATTGCATTGAACCGAATCACAACTAATACATTAGCGAAGTGAATCGTTTGTTTTCCGTATGTGCCGTTTAAATGAATCAACTTTGTATGGCCTTACTCACAAGCAGTAGGGGTGCGCGGTTAAATCACTGTTGATTTTTATTTGATTGATAAAATATTTAAAAACTGTGCCTAAATAAATGACATGAACAGAATTTATTAAATACATTTCCATCATTTTCCTAAACTTGAAGGCCTCGAAAACACTATTTTAAAATTCCATAACTTTTCCAGTATTTTCATGATGTACGAACCCTGTCTTTTGGAATTGAGTGTAGTAAAAGTTATCCAAAATATAAAATAGTATAAAGTACAGATACCCCAAAAAACGACTTCAGTATTTTTACTTAGTTACAACGCACAGAGCAAGGGTTTATCAATGATCCTTTAATTCCTATTTAACCACCAGGTGTCTCTGAAGTGTCATATTCAACCAGTGAGCTCATCCACAGTAATTGACTATGACCACCAACTTCTAAACACATCATAAGTCTCTCAAATATTGGATAAAACTATCCAACTATTTGTTAAGCGGCATCAGAGTTGTTATATTGGTTAGCATAGCGCAGCTAGCATTTAGCTGAAAAGCCATGCAGCGTACCAGTTTATAACCCCAGGGTTTCCAGTCCCAGTGTCCATGCATCACTCTATCCCTTACAAAAAAAAGATTGCAGTTTTGAAAATAGAGTAAAAGTGAAGTAACTGCAGTCGACTGTGGTATTTTGGACAGAGTAATTGTAGAATAACTGCAGTGTACTGCACTGTAACTGCAGTCACACTGCAAAATTACTGAAGTAAAAAAAATAATAATACATGATTTCAAACGCAGTATTTGCAGCACAAAACACAATACTTCACCCTAACTGCAATCTTTTTCCGTAAGGATGTGAGGGGATGCTACTACATCCCAATATCCACACTAGCATACCACTTAGAATAGATGACATCCAATACACTGCTTCATTCTAAGTAGTAGTGTGTACATTGGAACAGAACTTGAGTGTGTGCTGGTGGAACTCAGTCTGTTGCCTGTTGAGGTATTTGTTAGTTCATGTTGAGGTTAGGAGGACTGAGGAAGACTCCATCCAGTGTTCCTTCCTTCTCTTCCTCCTCTTCTTTCACCCCCACCCTACCAAAACACATTCCCCCATTTTGAGGCTGTGATTACCTCCCCATTGTTCTCATCCAAGATCACTTTTAAAATCGCCTCTTCCCCCCTCTCCACATGCCACCCTACCCCTTTCCCTCCTCTCCCCTCCCCTTGCCCTCTTCACATGCCACCCTACCCCTTTCCCTCCTCTCCCCTCCCCTTGGCCTCTTCACATGCCACCCTACCCCTTTCCCTCCTCTCCCCTCCCCTTGCCCTCTTCACATGCCACCCTACCCCTTTCCCCCTCTCCCTCTTCACATGCCACCCTACCCCTTTCCCTCCTCTCCCCCTGCCACTTGCCCTCTTCACATGCCACCCTACCCCTTTCCCCCTCTCCCTCTTCACATGCCACCCTACCCCTTTCCCTCCTCTCCCCTTGCCCTCTTCACATGCCACCCTACCCTTTCCCCCTCTCCCTCTTCACATGCCACCCTACCCCTTTCCCTCCTCTCCCCTTGCCCTCTTCACATGCCACCCTACCCCTTTCCCCCCCCCTCCCTCTTCACATGCCACCCTACCCCTTTCCCCTCTCCTTGCCCTCTTCACATACCACCCTACCCTTTCCCCCTCTCCCCCCCCCCCTGCCCTTTTCACATGCCACCCTACCCCTTTCACCCCTCTCCCCTCTTGCCCTCTTCACATGCCACCCTACCACTTTCCCCCTCCCCTTGCCCTCTTCACATGCCACCCTGCCCCTTTCCCCCCCTCTTCACATGCCACCCTACCCCTTTTCCCCCTCTCCACATGCCACCCTACCCCTTTCCCCCTCCCCTTGCCCTCTTCACATGCCATCCTACCCTTTCCCCCCTCTCCCCCTCCCCCTGCCCTCTTCACATGCCACCCTACCCTTTCCCCCCTCTCCCCTCCCCCTGCCCTCTTCAAAAGCCACCCTACCCCTTTCCCCTCTCTCCCTGCCCTCTTCACATGCCACCCTACCCCTTTCCCCCCCTCTCATGCCACCCTACCCTTTCCCCCTCTCTCCCCCCCCTGCCCTCTTCACATGCCCCCCCCTACCCTTTTCCCCCTCTCCCCTCCCCCCCCTGCCCTCTTCACATGCCACCCTACCCCTTTCCCCCCCTCTCCCCCCCCCCTGCCCCCTCTCCCCTCCCCCTTGCCCTCTTCACATGCCACCCTACCCTTTTCCCCCTCTCCCCCTTGCCCTCTTCACATGCCACCCTACCCCTTTCCCCCCCTCTCCCCTTGCCCTCTTCACATGCCACCCTACCCTTTCCCCCTCTGCCCTCTTCACATGCCACCCTACCCCTTTCCCCCTCTCCCCTTTCACATGCCACCCTACCCCTTTCCCCCTCTCCCCTCCCCCTGCCCTCTTCACATGCCACCCTACCCCTTTCCCCCTCTCCCCTCCCCCTACCCCTCTTCACATGCCCTCCTATCCCTTTCCCCCCCCTGCCCTCTTCACATGCCACCCTACCCCTTTCCCCCAAGCCCCTTTCCTCTCACCCGTTGTGTGTCACCAGACACTGGCGAAGTCCCAGCTTGCGGAAGATGTCCACCACTATCTCCATGGGCGTGTGGTCAGTGACGGTGAAGGGGCTCATGTCCAAGATGGAGCGCAGCTTGAGGGGCCGCGGGCTGTCGGCGGGCAGGGTGGGGGCGTGCTGCGTGAAGTAGACCCGCGAGGTCAGCAGGATACCCTCCTGCTTTCGCCGTGCGTTTTCTGTGAAAAGGAGGAGGGAGAAAGATTAGCGTCTAAGGAGTGGTTCCATCGCGCTAGCCAGGCAAGCCAAGTCAACTGCAGCTAAAGTATAAAAAATAAACACTATTTGAAGTTTTGAACCCAGGTCTGAGCACCCCCCGCAACCTTTTTATTTATTGAATATTCGAAACATACAATATACTGGCAGTGAAGCCGCTCAACAACTACATCATACCAGTCATCCAACAGACTCCCATTCAGTGACACACAGAAGCATCCAGGGTCAATGCCCTGCTCAAGGGCATGTTGACTGATCTACCACCAGGCCAAAAAACATGAACCTGAACCCTCCAAGATCCCCAATAGTTGTCCCTCAACCATTCGAGACCCCTCCCACAGTCCCGCCCAGGAAGAAAAATAAAAAATACAATTAATTATATTCCCTACCCCCAAGAACCCCCCAAATGCTCCAACAACCAAGAGAATGAACTAAAGAGAAAAAAGGAAAAGACAGAAGAAAACCGCAAACGCAACATTTTTTTACTAAAATATATTTTATAAAAGGACATCAAGGACAACTAAAATCATAACAGCAATGCCAACTGTATATGTTTGTGTGCATGTATGTGTGTGTTCTTGTATGTGTTCATGCATGTGAACAAACACCTACACGGCATCAGCCTCAGGGAAACTGGCATTAGTTGTAAAAACACTCCCACTAGGTGTCATTCAAATGTACTTTTTATTAGATTTTATTTGGACTTTTACCTTCATTCTATCTCCCACACAGCAACTCCACTCCCACTTGTCTCCAATTCCACATACCAACCCTCAGCCCATCCCATCTATCTCTGCTGGCCACCCAGTTCAGGTTTCCACACAACACACATCTTGCTGTGATGTTTAATGTACAATTTCAATCCATCTAATCGAATAGAATCCACAGATTGCGAGTTGAAGATAAATACTTTTACTAAGATAATTAGTAATTGACTGACCCGGTCTCTCCAGATCTCCTAACAGTACTATTTCTAGGCCCTCCTGTCCCATGGAATCAGTACATCAACTCTCTTCCCAACTATTTTGCAATCTGTATGGCACAGTTGTCAACATCCTGGTCCTCAAATGAAACTGGTATACTTTCCTATTTATGCTATTTTTATTCCTCTGCCAGTTTTGATCCTTTATATTGGGCAGACAGACCAGTTCCCTACTTCCTCCTGCTGCCACCCACCTCCTCCATTTTTGGGGTAATGCTGTAATCAATTGGTTGTACTCGTGGATTGAGCAGACCATTCCATACAATTCTGATAACTCCATGAAGGACATAAATGATATTGGAATAGTAGAGTTAAGAACAAAATACCCTTTTCAAACATCTTTCCCATAAATACAGGTATTTTATCAACCAGCACATTTGAGTTAGCCATAATATTTGTTCCATCTTTTCAGGGTGATGAAATTGAAAATGGAGCCAGCTCTGCAATGCTTGTTTGAAAAATAGATTATTTGTTAGTTCATGTTGAGGTTAGGAGGACTGAGGAAGACTCCATCCAGTGTTCCTTCCTTCTCTTCCTCCTCTTCTTTCACCCCCACCCTACCAAAACACATTCCCCCATTTTGAGGCTGTGATTCCCTCCCCATTGTTCTCATCCAAGATCACTTTTAAAATCGCCTCTTCCCCTCTCTCCCCTCCCCCTGCCCTTTTCACATGCCATCCTACCCCTTTCCCCCTATCTACCCTCCCCCTGCCCTCTTCACATGCCGCCCTACCCCTTTCCCCCTCTCCCCCCCCTTGCCCTCTTCACATGCCACCCTACCCCTTTCCCCTGCCCTCTTCACATGCCACCCTACCCCTTTCCCCCCTCTTGCCCTCTTCACATGCCATCCTACCCCTTTCCCCCTCTTGCCCTCTTCACATGCCATCCTACCCCTTTCCCCCTCTCCCCTCCCCTCTTCACATGCCACCCTACCCCTTTCCCCCCTCTCCCCTCAATTAATAAAAAATGAGACATGGCAATCTGCACAAAGGCAAAAATGCCATTTTTAAAAATTGAGAACCATTTAGGGTTCAAATAAAACTTTTGAATGAGTGAAGCTTTTAGAGAGATGTTTAGTGCTTTTATATTTAATAATCTCAACCCACGCAATTCATACTCATTATATAGATAGGCACCTTTTATTTTATCTGGTTTAGCGTCCCAGATAAAGCAAAATATTTTTTTTGCTAATATGATTTGAAAAATGAATCATCAGGAGTAGGCAGCGCCATAAGTAAGTGAGTAAACTGAGATATGACTAAGAGTTAATCTGGGCATTTTTTTGTCTATTTAACTCTCCATGGTTGCAGGATCTTGTCTATTTTTACAAGGTTTCTATTGAAATTCATTGTGGGGAGCTTATTTATATATTTTGTGATATGAATAACGAGTATGTCTACTTCACCATCAGCCCATTTTATAGGTAAACTGCAGGGTAATGTAAAAGTTGAATTTTTTAAGGATCCAATACATAATATTGTACACTTATCATAATTAGGTTTTAGTCCAGAGAGTACAGAAAAGTTATCTAGATCTTTAATGAGACATTGCAGGGATCTAGCTTGCGGACTTAATATAAAACTTGAGTCATCGGCATACATGGACACCTTTGTTTTTAAGCCTTGGATTTATAATCCTCTAATGTTGCTATTGGATCTGATTTTAATAGCTAGCATTTCGATGGCCATAACGAATAGATATGGTGATAGCGGACACCCTTGTTTAACTCCTCTTGTCAATTCAAAACTCTGAGAAGTAGCCGTTATTTACTATTTTACACCTGGGGTAGCTATACATTATTTTTACCCATTTTATAAGAGAATTACCTATATTGAGAAAAAAATAAACTCAGTCTGTGTAACAGTCTGTGTAACTACTGTGTAACATGTAGTCCGTATAGCCTTAATATTCATGATGATAATTGTAATCCATATCGTATCACCATCATAGTTGCATTATAATTACCTTTAACATAATTGAAAAACACATCCCAGCATTTCCATAGCAATTGACATTTCACATGATCATGAACGAGACCTTGCATTACTCTAGAGACGACTCCACTACAGTACAAATGTATTCCGATATCTTCCCCTTGCTTGTTGTAAACATATATGAACTTGTAGACAAATACATAAAATAGATAGACAAACAAACACATTAAATTATAAAACAGTTTGACAAGAGAGAGAGAGAGAGAAAGAGAAGAGAAAGAGAGTGAGAGAAGAGAGCGAGATCAGGTGTGTGTGTATGTATGTATGTATGTATGTATAAGTCCTTATGTGTAAGCAAGCATGTAATTGAGTACGTGTGTGCCCCCCCACAACCTGCCCTCTCAGTTTCTCCTCACCTATAGCGATGGTGATGTCCCTGCGCAGGGCGAAGCCCACCAGTCTCTGAGACTCCTTGGAGACGATGACAGGGAAGCCATTGTAGCTGGTCTCGTTGATGATCACCTGGAGTTCCTCCACCGTCAGGTCGTCCTGTGTCAGCACCGCTAACGGCGGATCACTACGCTGCGGGCGCATCACCTGAAGTCACACAGAAAGTGGTTTAGGGCTCAACCCTAACTGACGCCTTTAAACTACAAGCCTCAGATTTCCCACTTCCTGGTTGGATTTTTCTCAGGTTTTCGCCTGCCATATGAGTTCTGTTATACTCACAGACATCATTCAAAAGGTTTTAGAAACTTCAGAGTCTTTTCTATCCAATACTACTAATACTATGCATATATTAGCATCTGGGACAGAGTAGCAGGCACCTTACTCTGGACACCTTATTCATCCAAGCTACTCAATACTGCCCCTCGGTCACCAAGAAGTTGTGACCAAGAAGTCAACTTTTTACTTCATCATACATTGATGTCAATGGTACTGCATCTAACTGTTAATGATTCAGTGTGCCAATGTATGAATTTAATCTGTCCATAATAAACATTTGTTCCTAACACACACACACAATATGTTGATGGAGCTAGCATGCAAGCATTTCACCGCACCTTTTATACATGCTGTAAACTGTGTACGTGACAAATAACATTTGATTTTGACACACCTCCCGCGCCAGTGTGGTATGTGTGAACTCTGACTTGGCATCCAGGAAAGGATACCCGTTGAGGCGGATGTGTGACTCGTAGATGCCCTCACGCCCAAAGGCGTCGCCCACCCACTTGCTGGTCATGACGGCCGCCATGAGGGGCACAATGTATTCCAGACCGCCAGTCAGCTCAAACACAATAACCACGAGAGACACGGTCATCCTCGTCACACCACCTGAAAAAAAATAGATATTATTGACCTTTTATTTTACCAGGTAATTTGACAAACCTATTCTTTTGATACAGCAACGACCTACAGACAAAAGGAAAGGTTTGAATGGGAGAGGACCAAAGCCATCCAACAGGATAGATTACATTTTACACAGCTCCGTGTTTCTGTGATCCATTGTTATATAGACTGTGTTTGTCAATGGATCACAAGAATGAACACTGAGTAGGAGTATCAGACGTGACCATAACATTACAGACACCCACATCCAGCCAGTGTAACTCACCCAGACATGCAGCGGCCCCCACCATGGCATAGAGTCCCGGGGTGATGCAGTCGGTGCCTACCTCGCACCACTCCCTGAACACTAACCAGTCATGGTGGTAGTACGCCAGCTGCTCCACGGCGATGCCAACAATCCGCCCGGCGATCGCCCCGATGGCCATACTGGGGATGAATAGGCCTGCCGGAACCTGGGGACAGGAACCACAAAAAAACTATCCAGAACTGAAATTCCAATTCTGATTTTGCTCAGTATTTCTCAACCCTAACCCTGATCAGCATTACTTAAAGTCTAGACTACAATCTAAGATTTGGATTAGACCACAATCTGAGAGACATGCATATCCAATACCATCACATTAAAAGGGGAAGTACACCCAAAAACACTTCTGGGCTCTTTATAACACATGTATTTTTTTATCGAAATGCTGAAATTCCCAAGACGACATTCATAGGTAAAAATGTGCCTACTGAAATAAGTTAGCAGAAAAATATTATTTCGATCATGGGAGGCCAGAGCGGTGTGTTTAGGAGGTATTTAGGATGGACTTTTGACGTTGCATGGGGTTTCTATGGGGAAGGCGGGGGTAGAATCAGCGTATTACCTACATCTAAATACTCAAGCAATGGACCTAAAAACTGTCTGGGGTAATGACAAACGACCAGGCAATAGTAGTTATAAAGGATGTTTTTGTCTGAACTTCCCCTTTAACTGCTGGGCTACATTAACTAGACAGTAGTACCCAACCTGCCCTACCTCACCTTGAGTCCGAAGGTGAATATTGTCATGATGATCTTGAAGACGAGCGCCAGGCACAGCTGCCACATGGCTGTGTACACCCCGGGCCCCGCCGGCTTGTTAGGCGACGCATCCACAAACGCCTTACTCCCATTCATCTGACTCCTGTACTGGCACAGCTGGGAGGACTCCAGCGGCCCACAGTCAGTGAACAACTCCTTAATCAGCTCGCTGGTGTTCTGTCGTGTGTAGGGGTTGGGGAACGCCACCACGGCGGTAATGGCTGCCACGAAGATGACCTCCAGGACGGGGTATTTCCCGAAGCGGGTGGACTTCCTCCTTCGGCACCAGGCGATGTTGGCCTTGATGAAGAAGGCCCCCCAGAGGCCTCCAAACACCCCCAGCAGGATGAAGGGGATAAGCTCAAACAGGTACCAGGGGGTGTGGTACTCCACATAGAATAGGACCAGACGGCTGTTGCCAAACGGGTTGATGGAGCGGAGGACGAAGGCTGCCACTAGCGCAGCGAAGAAGGAGCGCCACAGTGTCTTCAGAGGGAAGTAGTAGCTCACCTAGAGAGAGAGATGCAGAGAGACAGGTGAATAGGGGACATTATAGTGGGATGCATTAACTCATACAGAGGCACAAGCGTGCATGAACAGATCAATCAAACATATTTATAAAGCACTTTTTACATCAGCAGTTGTCAAAGTGCTTACACAGAAACTCGGCCTAAAACGAGGCTATAGTGTGTGTGATGTGCTTACTCATACGGACACACTCATAGAAACACACACACAATATAAAATGTACCTCCTCCAAGCTGAAGAGTACTCCTCCTATGGGAGCACCAAAAGCCACAGACACCCCAGCCGCTGATGCTGCAGATAGGACCTGCAGAGACAACAAATAAAAAAGATTAGTACCAAAACACAGGCCGAGTCAGCTAAAACACCGACAGGAATTTATCCAAAACACAGGCCGAGTGAGCTGAAACACTGACAGGTATTTACCCAGAACACACTTAAATCATACAACAGAAAAGGTCACCAAAAGAATGTCTTCTAACAAAACGCTAAACTTTGTAATGTAATACAATGGATACATACACCACACCATAAACTCTATCTTCTTGGCCTCATTCCTACTCTACTTGGACAAAGTTATATTGTATATCTCCACACCTAATAGAACAGTAATCATACATACCTCTCTCTTCTTGGCCTCGTTCTTGCTGTACTTGGGGAAGAGGTATGAGAAAATGTTTCCACAGCAGCAGGCCACATGGACCAGGGGTCCCTCTTTCCCCAGGCTCAGCCCAGATGCTACAGCCAGCACCAGGGTCACCGTCTTGATCAGCAGGGTCCACTTCCCCAGGTAACCCCGGATGATGAACCCACTCAGGATGGTCTTTATCTGGGAGACAGAGAGATGGGGGGAAATGAGGTAAATATACTACTGGAGAAATGATTTCTAGGTTTAATCTGGAGAAGCACCGAGGGTAGGGGAGGTAGATGATTAGGTCTGTTGAAGAAATAAGGCAAATGTCCAAACATATTCCAAACGGCTCCCGAAAAGCCACCCTGATATAAACAATATACTCTGACAAATCATTTCTCTCTAAGGGCGAAATGTGTTGTCAGTCTTAGAACCAAATAATCAGATTTATTGAGACAACAGTGACTAGCTTGCCAGATATGGTCAATATCACGATCTAAGAA
This sequence comes from Oncorhynchus tshawytscha, assembly GCF_018296145.1. Taxonomy (NCBI): domain Eukaryota; kingdom Metazoa; phylum Chordata; class Actinopteri; order Salmoniformes; family Salmonidae; genus Oncorhynchus; species Oncorhynchus tshawytscha. The sequence goes on along the minus strand of NC_056438.1, from coordinate 17,353,510 downwards.
TTTTGAAGAAATTAAAAATCCAACTGCTCCGCAGTGCTCATCCCCATCTCGCTCGCTCTCCTGTTGCCATGGCAACTAGAAAGTGAGATTGAGTGCTAGACTAGAGCAGACAACCTCACCATGAATTTTTCCTACAAAGCAGGTACAGAACCCGCCTGAATTACAATACATAGTGTGTGTGTGTGTGTGTGTGTGTGTGTGTGTGTGTGTGTAGCCATGTAAACTTGTGAGTGTGTGTGCGTGCGGTCTTACCTCAGGTATGCCTGAGCCACAGGCGTAGGGGGCGAACACCTTAACCAGTAACACAGCCAGCAAGGCAAAGGACAAAGCCCAGTAGATGTACATGAAGTAGTTCATGATGTAGGAACCAGGACCCTGGGAGATGAGGAAAGAGAGGAGGAGGAGAGAGAGAAGGAAGAGGAGAAGAGAGGGCAGTCAGAGGAGGGAGAGGAGCACGTTTACAACTGCCATTAAACGCACTAAAGCACCTTATACCACCCACCACTGCGACCTGTATGCTCTGGTCGGCTGGCCCTCGTTACATATTCGTCGCCAGACCCACTGGCTCCAGGTCATCTACAAGTCCATGCTAGGTAAAGCTCCGCCTTATCTCAGTTCACTGGTCACGATGGCAACACCCATCCATAGCACGCGCTCCAGCAGGTGTATCTCACTGATCATCCCTAAAGCCAACACCTCATTTGTTCGCCTTTCGTTCCAGTACTCTGCTGCCTGTGACTGGAACGAATGCAAAATCGCTGAAGTTGGAGACTTTTATCTCCCTCACCAACTTCAAACATCAGCTATCTGAGCAGCTAACCGATCGCTGCTGCTGTACATAGTCTATTGGTAAATAGCCCACCCATTTTCACCTACCTCATCCCCATACTGTTTTTATTTATTTACTTGCTCTTTTGCACACCAATATCTCTACCTGTACATGACCATCTGATCATTTATCACTCCAGTGTTAATCTGCAAAATTGTAATTATTCGCCTACCTCCTCATGCCTTTTGCACACATTGTATATAGACTCCCCCCTTTGTTTTCTACTGTGTTATTGACTTGTTAATTGTTTATTCCATGTGTAACTCTGTGTTGTCTGCTCACACTGCTATGCTTTATCTTGGCCAGGTCGCAGTTGCAAATGAGAACTTGTTCTCAACTGGCCTACCTGGTTAAATAAAGGTGAAATAAAATTTTTAAAAAATAAAGGGATAGTTTGGGATTTTGGCAATCAGAACTCATGAATAACATTTAAATTTAAAAAATCTATCTGCATCCAGCATGAAGGAAGTTAAAGCTAGTTTTGCGAGCCGATCCTAACTAGCTTAGCACAAAAAGGGAAAGGTTTTGTGTACAGCTAGCATCAAAATCCCAACTCTCCCTTTAACGTTACTACATTGAGACAGTTTGAAACATTCTGAGTGAAAAGGTCATGGAAAAACTGCTGCTGGAACACAGAAGTATTAGTTCACCCAATCTCTTCCACTGATGATACTTGTCCATCTCAGCAATGGAAACTACTAGCTTATAACACCTATATGACACGTATAAAACCCTTAGTTTTAAGGGTTTTAAGGGTTTTAAATAAGTCCCTTATTTAGGGGACTGAGCAGTTCTGGACCGGTTCCGAACCAACATTTGTGTGTACAAAGTGCTCTGTGAACGGCGCAACATTATTTGTTGTGCACTTTGTGACAGCTCTGGTTATCCTGCTTCGCCTGCCATTCTCATCTGAGATGCAGTATTTGAAATCTGAAACCTCATTTGAATAGGGAGTGATACATTTTCTGGCCTATCCAGACAAAGGATCGAACCCCTGGCCGTGAACCTCACAGCTTAGAATACGGCATATGAAACGGGAGAGCCTAGTGATTACAGCAACAGTCTCATCTCGCTATGATGCTCTCAGATGGATTTAGAGCCCTCAACATTAACATTTAAAAAAATAATTTAGTAGAATTTAAACAAGACCACTTTCTCTTGGTCACAGAGAGACAAAATCCCTTTGTGCTTAAAACTAAAGTTGTAACAAGTCAGCATGCATATGAATGGCGTCTGTGTGTCGCTAAGAGGACGCGGAGCAGAAAATGCTCTTTCACAGCAGGGGTTCGATCACAGGCTGTGTCACAACCGGCCGTGACTGGAAGTCCCATAGGGCGGCGCACAATTGGCCCAGCGTCCTTCGGGTTAAGGGAGGGTTTGGCCGGGGGGGCTTTACTTGGCTCATAGCGCTCTAGCGACTCCTTGTGGTGGGCCGGGCGCCTGTTGAACAGTATTTCCTCTGACACATTGGTGTGGCTGGCTTCCGGGTTAAGTGAGTGGGTGTTAAGAAGCAGCGCGGCTTGGCGGGTCATGTTTCGGAGGACGCATGACTCGACCTTCGCCTCTCACGAGCCCGTTGGGGAGTTGCAATGATGAGATGAGATCGTAATTGGATATCAGGAAATTGGGGAGAAACACATATTTTACAGTTATAAGGTGAAATCTTGTAGTAAGTTGGTTATAATTTGATTGGTACTATATTTAGAAAGCAGTTCAAACATGTTAAGCCCTATTCCCACAAACATGTTAAGCCCTATTCCCACAAACATGTTAAGCCCTATTCCCACAAACATGTTAAGCCCTATTCCTCATATTTGTACTGTGTACTTGTATCCTCAAAAGTGACTACGCCTTAGCAATTTATTAACAATTTTTACTAGAAAAGGTGAGATTTTAATCATTCTGGCAGTATAATCATTACTTGGTATTTTTTATGGCCCTCTCATGATAAATAATTATGTCTGTTTAGGTGGAAATCTACATTTTGACATTATATTTTTAAATCCCTCCCACCTCTTCCTGGCCCAGGATGAGCCCCGCCCAGCTCTTCCACTGAGGACACTTGTCCCTCTCAGCGAAAGTGGTCTCGTTGGAGCCCCAGCAGCACTGCTCGTGATTAAACCACATGGCATTCAGACACACCCCCTCCTTGATGTCGTTCAGCCAATCAGCAGAGATGTCGATCAGACCCGCCAGGGCACCTGATTGGACAAAGAGGAAGAGGATGAGAAGGAAACAGTAGTTTAAGCCTGTGCCAGTGTGACATAAAAAACAAGATGAACAACAAACACGTTGTCAATGACGAGCCTGTATTTAACGTAAATAATCTTGACTACTGTCGTGGAAATTCTAATCAATAATGAGGAAAGACACGGTCAATCACCAATCAGGATATTACCTTATTCAAAACGTATTAATAACATCAATTAATTATTGCAATAATGAAGCTTGTCAACAAGGGGATTTGAGCCACAGCATTTTATAGCAACGTATATTCTCTTGAATGTTCATGCCAAACAACAGATGCATGGAATGGGTCACAAGGTTAGGATTCATATGAAAACATACTAATAATTCACAGTAAACAGCATCTGCTGTAAAGACTGTTCTCATTGTGTAGAATCCAGGGTCTGGCCCCCAAAACAAAGTTCCTCTCATAATTATCCATACTGGAGGCATCGCCACCCTGGTACCTCATAGAACAGAAACAACAACTCATGCTATGGAATGTGGTCTTGTTAGGTTTATCACCCAAGACATTGTAAATTTTGGCAGCATTAAGCCTCCAGAGGCCCATTCTCAGTAGAACACACAGAGATGAGTGTAATAAAAACCCTCTATTCTGTTGCATAAAACAACCATTTGATGCAATAACAGTACTATAACATAATCTTGGAATTTTGCTCTCACATTACTAGTACAGGTGAGGTCAGGTGCCTGTATTACCTGAGGCCAGTCCTGTCAGCGTCACTACCAGCCATCCAGACCAGGCATCATACAGGCTCTTGGTGAACTCCCACGCAGACTCCTTCTTCTTAGCGTTGATCTGTACACACACACACACACGGCTGGTTAAAAGTATGAAACAATGTATGGTTCTCCCATTTTAAGAGAAAATTATCAAAATGATCATATTCTTTTATTACCACTCATAATGAGTGGCCTAGCCATCCATGAACTGCTGCTACTGCAGTTTTTCAAATTCAGAGCAATTGTTATGTGTTCCTGTTTGTCGGGTGATTTTTAAAAATGTAAAAAACTCCAGGCAACATTCAAATGACATTCAAATGTGAGAGTGAATGGAACCTTGAGGAACCATGCAACCCAGATTCATATCACTAAAGACAAAAAGGTTTTCCCTGTGGTGTTCAGTCATGCACACAGAGCCACCACAGAGAGCATAGGAGGGAACACCTCCTCAACAAGAACAACAAATATGACCCCTGGCAGACACTGTAGAGACTTGGGCTGTATACCGGGGTATTTGGAAACAGCCACAGGATGTTTGTTTTTTCTTCTATTTATTTTGGCGTTTTCTTTCTACTTAAGTAAATACCTGCAGTCAACTTGTGCAATACATTAGGAGATAAAGCAGATTGCGTTCTTCATTTCACCTCACCTGTCACAATATTTCATTATGAAGTTTCCCAGTAATCCTCAGTCATGTGGTGTGTTTACATGCACACAACGACGAGAGACAGGAGACTTGTGAGTCACACACCGCTGTGCAGCAACGCGCCAGGTGATCAAGTTACAGTATGGAATTCACAACTAAAATGTTGCCAGCGAGATATCTTACAGTGGCAAGAAAATGTATGTGATCCCTTTGGTAATACATGTATTTCTGCAAAAAATTGGTCATCAAATTTGATCTGATCTTCATCTAGGTCACAACAATAGACAAAACACAGTCTGCCTAAAGATAAAACACACAGACCATTTCATGTCTTATTGAACACACAGTGTAAACACTCACAGTGCAGGGTGGGAAAGTATGTGAACCCTTGGATTTAATAACTGGTTGACCCTCCTTTGGCAGCAATAACCTCAACCAAACACTTTTGTAGTTGCGGATCAGACCTGCATAACGGTCAGCAGGAATTTTGGACCATTCCTTTTTACAAAATTGTTTCAGTTCAGCAATATTCTTGGGATGTCTGGTGGAAACTGCTCTCGAGGTCATGCCACAGCATCTCAAATCGGGTTGAGGTCAGGACTCCAGAAGGAGTATTTTCTTCTGTTGAAGCCATTCTGTTGTTGATTTACTTCTGTGTTTTGGGTCGTTGTCCTGTTGCATCACCCAACTTCTGTTGAGCTTCAATTGGTGGACAGATACGATAGCCTAACATTATCCTGCTAAATGTCTTGATAAACTTGGGAATTCATTTTTCCGTCGATGATAGCAAGCTGTCCAGGCCCTGAGGCAGCAAAGCAGCACCAAACCATGATGCTCCCTCCACCATACTTTACAGTCGGGATGAGGTTTTGATGTTGGTGTGTTGTGCCATTTTTCTCCACACATAGTGTTGTGTGTTCCTTCTAAACAACTCAGTGGTAGTTCCTTCTGTCCACTGAATAGTTTGCCAGGAACGCGGTGGAAAAATATTAGATTTTCTGAGATCTCTTTTGTTCGGGGCATGGTTCACAGGCAATGCTTCATGTGAATAGCAAACTCAAATTTTGTCAGTGTTTTGTATAGGGCAAGGCAGCTCTAACCAACATCTCCAATCTCGTCTCATTGATTGGACTCCAGGTTAGCTGACTGCTGACTTCAAAACAGCTTTTGGAGAAGTAATGACTTCTAGGGGTTCACATACAACCTACACTGTGAATGTTTAAATTATGTATTCAATCTAGACAAGAAAAATACAATAATTTGTGTGTTAGTCTGCTTAAACTAATATGTTTGTCTATTGTTGTGACTTAGATGAAGATCAGATCAAATTTGATGACCAATTCATGCAGAAATCCAGGTAATTCCAAAGGGTTCACATACTTTTTCTTGCCACTGTTTAACTGTTAAGTTAACTGTCTAAAATGTGCTACATGCTCTTCAGTTGTGCATTTGGTTTGCTAATTTAGCAGCTACTCAATCACTTTTTATAGCTACTGTTTACAGGCCTCCTGGGCCATATACAGCGTTCCTCATTGAGATCCCTGAATTCCTATCGGACCTTGTAGTCATAGCACATAATATTCTAATTTTTGGTGACTTTAATATTCACATGGAAAAGTCCACAGACCCACTCCAAAAGGCTTTCAGAGCCATCATCGACTCAGTGGGATTTGTCCAACATGTCTCTGGACCTACTCACTGTCACAGTCATACTCTGGACCTAGTTTTGTACCATGGAATAAATGTTGTGGATCTTAATGTTTTTCCTCATAATCCTGGACTATCGGACCACCATTTTATTACGTTTGCAATTAATATGTTCAGACCCCAACCAAGGAGCATCAAAAGTCGTGCTATAAATTCACAGACAACACAAAGAGTCCTTGATGCCCTTCCAGACTCCCTCTGCCAACCCAAGGACATCAGAGGACAAAAATCAGTTAACCACCTAACTGAGGAACTCAATTTAACCTTGCGCAATACCCTAGATGCAGTTGCACCCATAAAAACTAAAAACATTTATCATAAGAAATTAGCTCCCTGGTATACAGAAAATACCCGAGATCTGAAGCAAGCTTCCAGAAAATTGGAACGGAAATGTCGCCACACCAAACTGGAAGTCTTCCGACTAGCTTGGAAAGACAGTACCGTGCAGTATCGAAAAGCCCTTACTGCTGCTCAATCATCCTATTTTTCCAACTTAATTGAGGAAAATAAGAACAATCTGAAATGTATTTTTGATACTGTCGCAAAGCAAACTAAAAAGCAGCATGTGAGGATGGCTTTCACTTCAGCAGTAATAAATTCATGAACTTCTTTGAGGAAAAGATCATGATTATTAGAAAGCAAATTACGGACTCCTCTTTAAATCTGCGTATTCCTTCAAAGCTCAGTTGTCCTGAGTCTGCACAACTCTGCCAGGACCTAGGATCAAGAGAGACACTCAAGTGTTTTAGTAATATATCTCTTGACACAATGATGAAAATAATCATGGCCTCTAAACCTTCAAGCTGCATACTGGACCCTATTCCAACTAAACTACTGAACGAGCTGCTTCCTGTGCTTGGCCCTCCTATGTTGAACATAATAAACGGCTCTCTATCCACCGGATGTGTAGCAAAATCTCACTAAAAGTGGCAGTAATAAAGCCTCTCTTGAAAAAGACAAACCATGACCCAGAATTTTTTTTTTTAACTAAATAAAAAATAATTTAAAAATTTAAAAATTTAAAAAAAAAAAATTAAATTATTATTATTTTTTTTTTATTTTATTTTTTATTTTTAAATCGGCTTATATCGAATCTTCCATTCCTCTAATTTTTTTTTAGAAAAGGCCGTTGTGCAGAAACTCACTGCCTTCCTGAAGACAAACAATGTATACGAAATGCTTCAGTCTGGTTTTAGACCCCATCATAGCACTGAGACTGCACTTGTGGTGGTAAATGACCTTTTAATGGCATCAGACCGAGGCTCTGCATCTGTCCTTGTGCTCCTAGACCTTAGTGCTGCTTTTGATGCCATCAATCACCACATTCTTTTGGAGAGATTGGAAACCCAAATTGGTCTACAAGGACAAGTTCTGACCTGGTTTAGATCTTATCTGTTGGAAATATATCAGTTTGTCTCTGTGAATAGTTTATCCCAAATCAACTGTAAATTCCGGTGTTCCTCAAGGTTCCGTTTTAGGACCACTCTTGTTTTCACTATATATATATATATATATTTGACCTCTTAGGGATGTCATTCGAAAACATAATGTTAACTTTCACAGCTATGCGGATGACACACAGCAGTACATTTCAATGAAACATGGTGAAGCCCCAATATTGCCCTCGCTAGAAGCCTGCGTTTCAGACAAAAGGAAGTGGATGGCTGCAAACTTTCTACTTTTAAACAACAGAGATGCTTGTTCTAGGTCCCAAGAAACAAAGAGATCTTCTGTTGAATCTGACAATTAATCTTAACAGTTGTACAGTCGTCTCAAATAAAACTGAAGGACCTCGGCGTTACTCTGGACCCTGATCTCTCTTTTGACAAACATATCAAGACTGTTTCAAGGACAGCTTTTTTCCATCACATGACATTGCAAAAATCAGAAACTTTTTGTCCAAAAATGATGCAGAAAAATTTATCCATGCTTTTGTTACTTCTAGGTTAGACTACTGCAATGCTCTACTTTCCGACTACCCGGGTAAAGCACTAAATAAACTTCCGTTAGTGCTAAATACGGCTGCTAGAATCCTGACTAGAATCAAAAAAGTTGATCATATTACTCCAGTGCTAGCCTCCCTACACTGGCTTCCTGTCAAGGCAAGGGTTGATTTCAAGGTTTTACTGCTAACCTACAAAGCATTACATGGGCTTGCTCCTACCCAACTCTCTGATTTGGTCCTGCCGTACATACCTACACGTACGCTACGTCACAAGACGCAAGCCTCCTAATTGTCCCTAGAATTTCTAAGCAAACAGCTGGAGGCAGGGCTTTCTCCTATAGAGCTCCATTTTATGGAATGGTCTGCCTACCCATGTGAGAGACACAAATTCAGTCTCAACCTTTAAGTCTTTACTGAAGACTCATCTCTTCAGTGGGTCATTTGATTGAGTGTAGTCTGGCCCAGGAGTGTGAAGATGAACGGAAAGGCTCTGGAGCAACGAACCGCCCTTGCTGTCTCTGCCTGGCCGTTTCCCCTCTTTCCACTGGGATTCTCTGCCTCTAACCCTATTACAGGGGCTTAGTCACTGGCTTAGTCACTGGCTTACTGGTGCTCTTTCATGCCGTCCCTAGGAGGGGTGCGTAGCTTGAGTGGGTTGAGTCACTGATGTGATCTTCCGGTCTGGGTTGGCCCCCCCCCCCTCCCTTGGGTTGTGCTGTGGCGGAGATCTTTGTGGGCTATACTCGGCCTTGTCTCAGGATGGTAAGTTGGTGGTTGAAGTTCTCTCTCTAGTGGTGTGGTGGCTGTGCTTTGGCAAAGTGGGTGGGGTTATATCCTTCCTGTTTGGCCCGGTCCTGGGGTATCATCGGATGGGGCCACAGTGTCTCCTGACCCCTCCCGTCTCAGCATCCAGTATTTATGCTGCAGAAGTTTGTGTGTCGGGCGCTATGGTCAGTTTGTTATACCTGGAGTACTTCTCCTGTCTTATCCGGTGTCCTGTGTGAATTTAAGTATGCTCTCTCTAATTCTCTCTTTCTTTCTCTCGGAGGACCTCAGCCCTTGGACCATGCCTCAGGACTACCTGGCATGATGACTCCTTGCTGTCCCCAGTCCACCTGGTCGTGCTGCTGCTCCAGTTTCAACTGTTCTGCCTGCGGCTATGGAATCCTGACCTGTTCACCAGACGTGCTACCTGTCCCAGACCTATTATTTGACCATGCTGGTCATTTATGAACATTTGAACATCTTGGCCATGTTCTGTTATAATCTCCACCCGGCACAGCCAGAAAAGGACTGGACACCCCTCATAGCCAGGTTCCTCTCTAGGTTTCTTCCTAGATTTGGACCTTTCTAGGGAGTTTTTCCTAGCCAACGTGCTTCATCACCTGCATTGCTTGCTGTTTGGAGTTTTAGGCTGGGATCTGTACACCATTTTGAGATATCAGCTGATGTAGGAAGGGCTACAGTGCCTTGCGAAAGTATTCGTCCCCCTTGAACTTTGCAACCTTTTGCCACATTTCAGGCTTCAAACAAAGATATAAAACTGTATTTTTTTGTGAAGAATCAACAACAAGTGGGACACAATCATGAAGTGGAACGACATTTATTGGATATTTCAAACTTTTTTAACAAATCAAAAACTGAAAAATTGGGCGTGCAAAATTATTCAGCCCCTTTACTTTCAGTGCAGCAAACTCTCTCCAGAAGTTCAGTGAGGATCTCTGAATGATCCAATGTTGACCTAAATGACCAATGATGATAAATACAATCCACCTGTGTGTAATCAAGTCTCCGTATAAATGCACCTGCACTGTGATAGTCTCAGAGGTCCGTTAAAAGCGCAGAGAGCATCATGAAGAACAAAGAACACACCAGGCAGGTCCGAGATACTGTTGTGAAGAAGTTTAAAGCCGGATTTGGATACAAAAAGATTTTAAACATCCCAAGGAGCACTGTGCAAGCGATAATATTGAAATGGAAGGAGTATCAGACCACTGCAAATCTACCAAGACCTGGCCGTCCCTCTAAACTTTCAGCTCATACAAGGAGAAGACTGATCAGAGATGCAGCCAAGAGGCCCATGATCACTCTGGATGAACTGCAGAGATCTACAGCTGAGGTGGGAGACTCTGTCCATAGGACAACAATCAGTCGTATATTGCACAAATCTGGCCTTTATGGAAGAGTGGCAAGAAGAAAGCCATTTCTTAAAGATATCCATAAAAAGTGTTGTTTAAAGTTTGCCACAAGCCACCTGGGAGACACACCAAACATGTGGAAGAAGGTGCTCTGGTCAGATGAAACCAAAATGGAACTTTTTGGCAACAATGCAAAACGTTATGTTTGGCGTAAAAGCAACACAGCTCATCACCCTGAATACACCATCCCCACTGTCAAACATGGTGGTGGCAGCACATGGTTTGGGCCTGCTTTTCTTCAGCAGGGACAGGGAAGATGGTTAAAATTGATGGGAAGATGGATGGAGCCAAATACAGGACCATTCTGGAAGAAAACCTGATGGAGTCTGCAAAAGACCTGAGACTGGGACTGTATATAAATACATTGATTTGATTTCTTTCACTACACAACAACAAACATGAGCCCTGACCTGTGGCAGACACTGTGGAGAATAGCTCCCTCTCCCCCCCACTCATCCCACAAGACAACGACACAGGCAACAATGAAGACCTGACCTGGAAATTACATTATTGCTCATAAGACATCTGTTCAGACACAAAACTACACTGTACAGTGGTAAGAGAAGTTGTGGGTAGAATGTAGATGAAGAGTAAGGGGCCAAGCACAGAGTCCTTGGGGACACCCTTGTGGTTATTTTACCTACCCTAGCTGAATACACTGATTGTAAGTCTGCTAAATTACTTATATATATATATATATATATTTTCTTAAATTAGTTTCCAAAATGTAAACGCATCCTAACCTTGCGGTGGCGTTCCCGGTCCTTGCACTTCTCCCGGACCCAGTCGATGGTGTGGAAGTCGTCGTAGGTGCCAACCCCCGGAATGGGCTCCTCCAGGAAGTCCAGCAGGTGGGTGGTGCTGCTCAGCACCCCTCCCCCGTTAGACATGACGTAGTTAGATCCTACAGGTGAGAGAGAGAGAGTTTGTGAGAGACCAGACAATGGCATAATAGTTCCTTCATAGCCTGCTAGAAGTCTGAATGGGCCAAATGCTGTTAGGAATAAGCCATCTGAGTCAGACAGACAGTGACGTAATGATCTTCCCTGTCAGCCGCCACTGAAAAACCCAGGTAAAAGGAGGCAACAGTAACAGCGTCAGAGAGAACCTCCCACTCTGAGTAACACAGTCACATCTGACACAGAAGATATGATTCCCTCCGCCCTGACAAGGACCGACAACAGAAACACTGCTACTGTACATAAAACCCACCAGCAGAGGCATAACTACAGTGTGCTTGTAGCCTTTTCTGCTTCTCACACGATAATCATCCCCGAAATCAAATTACACCAACCCCAGTTTCACGTTTCTTCTTTACACTGTGTGCGTCAACCTGGAAGTGGTAAATATCTACTCCATCAGGAACACTGCATTGCACATGCTGCCTGCTTGCATATGAAAACAAGAGTTTGTCTGACTGACTGGTACTTGTGGCACACCGGGGAAAACCCCGTCCATCCAACCATCCATTGGCTGCCTTCTGCATCTCAACAAGAGTCAGACACAGTGGAAAAAACTGCTGACCCGTGTACACACACAGTTCCGTAATAAATCAGAGGACTAAATCGTCTTTACTCCCTTTACCCCCTCACCACCAGAGCACTGTGGGTAAACCTGCAGCACAGAGCCAAAATGGAGGTGCAGTTGCAGACGTTCAATTGCAGATTGAACACAGGGGGTAGAATCTGAGCCAGGGCTCCAGGTTTCCTTTTAATGAATCACTCACTGGTCATGGAGGTTGGTCTCAGAACAGTGGTTCATTTACAATCTAAAAACTTCCTTCAAAAAGGACCGTTCCGGTTTAAAGGAGAATGTTAACCTCAGACTTGTAAGTATTCTTCCTCAAATCTCATTTCACAATCTCTGATAACAGTTCCCCATAAAATTGCCACAGGGACCTTTCTACAGTCACATGCCTCTGTGTACACAACAGGCTGTGTTATGTTGTAGTACAAATGTGGCAGGGGAAACAGAGGCACAGTAGTAACGTGTGACTGTAAAGTGAACACTGGCCAAGGATTACAACAGTCTGCCATTCTTCTCGGTCTAGGTCTGCTTGTTTTAATACAGGATGTAGGCCTCAGGCATAGATCAGAAAGACAGACACCAGTTGTTGAACCCTGCAGTAGGCTACACCACACCAAGAATGTTCAATTGATGTTCTGTTCACCATTAGGGATTTGAACACACGGCTCTGGTTACCCTACTAGCATGATCAAAAAGCACAGAGAACGTAGCAATATTTGAAATTGCATTACAACACTTAAAATGTTTCAACTGGCAGAGATGCAGTATAGGAGAAAAACTGACTGCATTTCCAAAAAGATATATTCCAAAATGATGTCCTTCATGACGATAATGAAGAACAATGCCTGATGATCACTGCTAATGCTTGATATCCCAGATCCAGTCATGCTCGACTGTGCTGGTTGGTAACAGTGCTAAAGCGCATCTAACAAGGATAGTTAAATAGATTATACTGGCTGGCTGGCACACACACACACACACACACACCAAAAGGCAGAGATGGAGCAGAGGTGACTTGTAGTGCCACGGCACTACAACTCAGCTGGGCAGCCAACCGCCATTTTGAAAAAGGTCATCTCTCTCTGCAGTGGCTGTGATCTGAGAGAAACAAACACTGCTACAGTAAGACACATTCATGCGAAGTATCACCGGACAACTGCACGTAGTCGTCAAAGATGCTGCTCTTTAATTACTTTTTACTTTTCTCTCTTATTCTTATTTTTTTGAAACTGCATTGTTGGTTAGGGGCTCGTAAGTAAGCATTTCACTGTAAGGTCTACACCTGTTGTATTCGGCACGTGACTAATACCTTATAAAAATCTAATTGTAAGATCACTATCCAATTCAGTGGATTGTTTTGCAGTATTCTGAGTATGATAGGGATTACATATAATTTTCAAAGGCACAGAGACAGGCCTACATTAATCTACCCATACAACTCTACCAACAAAAAGGGAAATCTCCCACGTCGTTCTGACAACTGTACAGGTCTGTGGGATTGTGTCCGGGAAAGAACAAAGTCACTATGTGTCCCCAAAAAAACATCAGAAGACAATGTTGTCTCCTCAAGTATGTGCTTTAAACAACTGGTAGGTATGCATGATATTACACCTATTCTTTGTTGTGCAAATTCTTCTTTTCAGCTCTCTGATATACAAATACAGTGTATTGTGTATTTTTACAGAGAGCCATTTTACCTGAGCGAGAGAGAAATAGGAATACACTGCAAACCAATACCGGCATAGCTCAAATCTGTTGATAATCTGGCCTTGTAGGAGAAAGTATTCACCTAAAACCCTCTGTGACATCACATCAACTGACATAACCCCATTTAACCCTAACAATCTCCAGAAGATGGATGCAAAGCTAATGACAAGTCGTTGTCAAGTTACGGCTAAACACATTTTATAGATTTTTATTTTATTTTTATTTAGCATACACTCTTATGGAGAGCGACTTACAGTAGTGAATGCATACATTTTTCAGACTTTTTCTTACCGGTCCCACATGGGAATCGAAACCACAACTCTGGCGTTACAAGTGCCATGCTCTACCAACTGAGCCACGGGTATGTGATTCATTTATGATGATTCATGGTTTGCTGACCTTCGAAACCATTCTCCATTGGCATGCGGTCAGGGACACACCACTGATGTGTAGTTGCTGAACTTCCCAGCAGTGTGTGATATGGTGCTGGGGTTTGTTATCTAGGGTGGCATACAGCCACAGGGGCTGTTTAGTACAACCATGTCATCCAGGGGCTAACGTTGTGTGGCTTGGCACAGTTGGCACAATGACATCCAAAGCTGTAGAGCCTAGTGTTAGCCTATAACGATACCTAGGAGAGGCAGTTGGTGCTAACTGCTAAGCTAAATAAGGATATCAATGCCAGGAAACAAGGCGCTAACTGCTAAGCTAACTAAGGATATCAATCCTAGGTGGTAAGTGCTAACATAAAATACTAGACACCTGGGACTGTCACCTGATCTGTGGGAAGTGGGAACGTGATCAAAGTTCAAACACTGGTGAATGATGAGTCACTCACTAGCAGGCTGGTCTCTTCAATAATGGAACACTAGTCACTTTAATAATGTTCACATACTGTTTTACTTATTTCATATGTACAGTGCCTTTGGAAAGTATTCAGACCCCTTGACTTTTTCCACATTTTGTTACGTTACAGCCTTATTCTAAAATTGATTACATAAAAATCCTCAGCAATCTACACACAATACCCCATAATGACAATGCAAAAACATAAATACCTTATTTATGTAAGTATTCAGACCCTTGCCATGAGACTCGAAATTGAGCTCGAGTGCATCCTGTTTCCATTGATCATCCTTGAGATGTTTCTACAACTTGATTGGAGTCCACCTGTGGTATGAGGTCCACCTGTGGTATAGGAGGTCCCACAGTTGACAGTGCATGTCAGAGCAAAAACCAAGCCATGAGGTCAAAAAGGAATTATCCGTAGAGTTCAGGGACAGGATTGTGTCAAGGCACAGGGGAAGGGTACCAAAACATTTCTGAAGCATTGAAGGACCTCAAGAATACAGTGGCCTCCATCATTCTTAAAATGGAAGAAGTTTGGAACCACCAAGACTCTTCATAGAGCTGGCCGCCCGGCCAAACTGAGCAATCGGGGGAGAAGGGCCTTGGTTAGGGAGGTGACCAAGAATCCGATGGTCACTCTGACAGAGCTCCTCTGTGGAGTTGGTAGAACCTTCCATAAGGACAACCATCTCTGCAGAACTCCACCAATCAGGCCTTTATGGTAGAGATTGGCCAGACGGAAGCCACTCCTCAGTAAAAGGCACATGACAGCCCACTTTGAGCTTGCCAAAAGGCACCTAAACACTCTCAGACCATATGAGAAACCAGATACTGTAGTCTGATGAAACCAAGATTGAACTCTCTGGCCTGAATGCCAAGCGTCACTTCTGGAAAAAACCTGGCACCATCCCTACGTGAAGCCTGGTGGTGCAAGCATCATGCTGTGGCAATGTTTTTCAGGGGCAGGAAAACTAGTCAGGATCGAGGCAAAGATGAACAGAGCAAAGTACAGAAAGATCCTTGATGAAAACCTGCTCCAGAGCGCTCAGGACCTCAGACTGGGGTAAAGGTTCACCTTCCAACAGGACAACGACCCTAACCACACAGCCAAGAAAACACAGGAGTGGATTCGGGACAAGTCTCAATGGCCTTGAGTGGCACGGCCAGAGCCCAGACTTGAACCCAATCAAACATCTCTGGAGAGACCTGAAAATAGCTGTGCAGCAACGCTCCCCATCCAACCTGACAGAGCTTGAGAGGATCTGCAGAGAAGACTGGGAAAAACTCCTCAAATACAGGTGTGCCAAGCTTGTAGCGTCATACCCAAGAACACTAATAGCTGCCAAAGGTGCTTCAACAAAGTACTGAGTAAAGAATCTGAATAAAATGTGATATGCTTTTATTTTATTTTATAAATTAGCAAAAATGTCTAAAATTCTGTTTTTGCTTTGTCATTATGGTGTATTGTGCGTAGATTGATGAGAATTACTCTGGGGGGGAAAAATCTATTTTAGAATAAGGCTGTAACCTAGCAAAATGTGGAAAAAGTCAAGGGGTCCGAATACTCTCCTAAGGCACTGTATATACAGTATTTTAGTCAATGCCACTGACATTGCTCATCCTAATAATTATATATTTCTTAACTTTTAGATTTGTGTGTATTGTTGTGAATTGTTAGATACTACTACACTGTTGGAGCTAAGAACACAAGCCTTTCGCTACATCCGCAATAACGTCTACTAAATATGTGTATGTGACCAATAACATTTGATTTTGAGGAGAGTAGGACCATGGCGAGGTTGAGAAAATAGAAGTAAACTAATCTATTAACACTAATAACAGAGACGATATAAATGTGTGCATTCACTACACTACTTGCTACCACTAGGAGTAGAGAAATGAGTAAAGCATTTCTCAGACCTCTAACCTGATTTTAGAAGGCCAAGCCATTCCAATTACAGTATTAGGTCTATATGAAGCCCTTTGATGTAGAAATAGAAGTCTAAGAGAGAAATAGGCATTTCCCAGAGAGCAGCAGGAACTAGTGTGTGTGTGTGTGTGTGTTACACTAGTTTAATAGCTTTCATCTGGTGCTTCCCTTTGTGAGGAAGACCAATGTGAAATGGCTTGTTCTTGTGGAGTCAGCTGAAACCTGGCAAACAGAGCAGGCAGTCAAGTCAATCATTGAGATGGACATTATCGCCTTCTACCTTCCAACCAACCTGATTTGTGACTGAAATCCACAGGGGGGAGATTTGGTCCTGGTCCTGCAGTGCAGCAGGCACCTCATGTTTTGATTTCACCGACCTGTGTAGGCTAACACACAGCATCCAGCTGAATGATAACACTAAGGAAACAGAATCCTACAAGGGACTGATTTCAACCACAACAGCAACACTGATCAATGAGGTCACAACACACACGTGCACTTTGTGTGTTCAGTTACATGCCTAAAGTGAGACCATTCAGTGTCAGGGTTTAGTGCATATAGGCACTACTCCAGTACCTGTCTACTGCAGTATCAGACTACTCCACCAATACTCCGGTATCAGACTACTGCAGCATCAGGCTACTCCAGCATTACTCCAGCATCAGGCTACTCCAGCATCAGGCTACTCCAGCATCAGGCTACTCCAGCATCACTCCAGTCCTGCAAAGCAGATCAAGGAGGCTCAGCTCAGCAGCTGGACTGACTAGAGTTGGAGAACAGCAGGCTGTAACTAACCCTGGCCTGCACGAGGCTAGTAAGGAAACGTGACCGAAAGGCCTACCTCATAACAGACTAGAGAGAAGAAAAAAAATGAGGGAGCGAGAGAGGGGGAATGAGAGAGAGAGAGAGAATCCTTTGCCAGTGTATTTCATTCAGCAGGGGAAAGTAATGAACAAGGACTACACCAACACAAACCATTATCTGTTAAGTAGTTTCTCTCTTTTGAGATAATCAGTGACGTGGTAGGTTAAGTTTAAGTTGAGCAATTAAATCGAAATGTAGGTTATTTTTAGTTTTGTAAACAACTAATTGACCAACTTTGGGTAAAGTATTTGAATTCCATTTCGTTCCTTTTTTTTTGCTGTGAGCTCAATGCAGTTTCTGTAGAGATAAATCAGATCAAGCCTGAACTGTGCGATGTAGTAGAGGGCTGTAGTTGCCAACAGGCCAATATTCTCGATAGTTTAGCGCAGAAAACGTGGCAACTACAATTACCACAACCCATTGTGCGCCTGCATACTTGTCCGGTCTGTGTGGAGCACTGAGCTATAATAAGAATGGGTGTGGAGCAGACACAGAGACCGTGTGTTTTTTCTTCTCTCAATCTAGAGGGATAGAAAGCAGCTGCTTCGAGAGGTACTGTCATCTGAAAATACATGATCTAAGTGATTGATAGTTGGTATTCAGCAGTCTTAAAAGTATGCCTTATTTACTTTGAAGAACTACTGAAATAGTGATTTTGTCAGACAGCACAGGCAGCAGCTCTATAGAGAAGAGATGATGACTTGGAATGAAATAAAGTCATCAAAGTAAACACATATTGTATTAAAGTAATGTGAATAAATTATGTTAAAGCAGTAATGGGCAGCCACTGCAATTGTTTTAATTAATAGTTTTATTCTGCGCTTTACATAGCATTCAACCCACATAATGCAGTTTATTTTAAAAATAAATGGAAGTGATTGTTTTTTTAGAATCAAACTGAAACAACCTCAAAAAGCACTAATTGCTCAGCACTATATTGAAGGCAAGGATATTATTAAGCGGTGGGCCATTAACGGCTAAGGCCTGAGGGAAGATAACTAATATATTGTGCTAACTGTGAAAAACAGGATATATCCACACAACATTGAATCATGTTGAGAATGTAAAGGTTTTGTTCAGGTAATAAGGAGGATAGCAGATGCTTTATAGATTGTGAGTTAGTGTGAGTTAGTGTGAGTTAGTGTGAGTGTGAGTTAGTGTGACTGTGAGTTAGTGTGAGTGTGAGTTAGTGTGAGTGTGAGTTAGTGTGAGTTAGTGTGAGTGTGAGTTAGTGTGAGTGTGAGTTAGTGTGAGTGTGAGTTAGTGTGAGTGTGAGTTAGTGTGAGTTAGTGTGAGTTAGTGTTAGTATGAGTTAGTGTTAGTATGAGTTAGTGTGAGTGTGAGTTAGTGTGAGTGTGAGTTAGTGTGAGTGTGAGTTAGTGTTAGTATGAGTTAGTGTTAGTGTGAGTTAGTGTGAGTTAGTGTGAGTTAGTGTGAGTGTGAGTTAGTGTGAGTTAGTGTGAGTTAGTGTGAGTGTGAGTTAGTGTGAGTTAGTGTGAGTGTGAGTTAGTGTGAGTGTGAGTTAGTGTGAGTTAGTGTGAGTGTGAGTTAGTGTGAGTGTGAGTTAGTGTGAGTGTGAGTTAGTGTGAGTGTGAGTTAGTGTTAGTATGAGTTAGTGTTAGTATGAGTTAGTGTTAGTATGAGTTAGTGTTAGTATGAGTTAGTGTGAGTTAGTGTTAGTGTTAGTGTGAGTTAGTGTTAGTATGAGTTAGTGTTAGTATGAGTTAGTGTTAGTATGAGTTAGTGTTAGTATGAGTTAGTGTTAGTATGAGTTAGTGTTAGTGTTAGTATGAGTTAGTGTTAGTGTGAGTTAGTGTGAGTTAGTGTGAGTTAGTGTGAGTGTGAGTTAGTGTGAGTTAGTGTGAGTGTGAGTTAGTGTTAGTATGAGTTAGTGTTAGTATGAGTTAGTGTTAGTATGAGTTAGTGTTAGTATGAGTTAGTGTTAGTATGAGTTAGTGTTAGTATGAGTTAGTGTTAGTATGAGTTAGTGTTAGTATGAGTTAGTATGAGTTAGTATGAGTTAGTGTTAGTGTTTTGTTCTCCGGAACCTCCCAGGCCCATAAAGCCTTGGGTTAAAAACATCAACACTCAAACGTTTTCCACTGATCCCTTGACAAAATGTGCTTGAAAATCAGGTGCTGTTAGTAATTCATAAAAATAAAAAATAAAAAATAATTCAAACACTGTTTTATGTTAAATGGATCAGCACCACACTGAGACCAACATCTGGAGGCTGCTATAGAGGTGTTCCCACACACACCAAACATGTGTCTCTCTCTTGAACACACAAACATTTAAAGTCAAGAGAGGCAGTGGCACACATTGCTACTCCTCGGTCACTGCTTCATCCAGCCCAGCCTTCCTGTGAGAAAAACACACCACGCAGATAACGCACACACACAGCCCAGATATGGGGTCACAAACTGCCAAGGTTAATCATCAACGAGCAGGGGAATGGTCGAAGAATGACAGCCAGCTAACGTTAGATAATATTGTCGCCCACACACACATTACAGCCCTCCTATCGGTCCTAAATTATAAGCACCACACCATTTTAGTCTTTATAACAACAGCTGGGAGCTTGAGCATTAGATTATCCAGCTCCATGACTAACTGTAGCCAGATAGACAGACAGACAGAAACGAACCTCCAACCTCCATTCAGAAGGAAGGAAAGGTGCGGGGATCGTGGCATACCTCTTTTAGGCAGCTCCTGCAGGGGAATGGTATCCCCTCCCCCGTCGTAAGGGAGATAGGGGTCGGTCTCGGCTGAGATATCCTCCATGGTTGACTGACAGTTGGTCGCTAAGCTTACGTTAGCTCTCTCACTGCGCGTTAGCTACTCGTCTCTAGGCGAACTGTTTACCATGGAGGCAGCCTCCATGATTTACAGCAGCCACGAATAGTGTAGCGGGCTGTGTGCGTAGGCTTATTTGTGACTGTGTGTGTGCGTGAGTGACGATGTCTCTGTGTGTGTGTGTGTGTGAGCCGAGCTCTCAGCAGTTGACTGCTAAGGGGCCGGTGATGTCGTCACAAGAAAGACGATCGGCTCGCACTGGTTGGTTGCTAGGGTAGACAACTGGCTGAGCCAGTACTGCTGGCATCATATTGATCTGTATTGAACACAGCGCTATACAGCACATTACAGTTTTAATTTGCTGCTTACCAAGGAATTAACAAATGAATATATTAATGTTAGAAAAACTGTTTTTCTGCACAATCAATAGGCCTAATTGACTTGAATGAAGCAATTTCTCAGAGGCAGAACAGTGTGTATATACACACACACACACACACACACACACACATCAAAATGTCATTAGAGCAAAAGCCACAGCAGGGGAGAGCAAGAGAAATAACCAGAAAATGAAAACTACCATAAACAAATGAGTGAAACCAGTAGTTCGAGACAGACACTCTCCTCGACCTTCTCCTTCCCTTTCCACAAACACATGAACTTTCTCTCTTTTGCTCTCAAACACGTATGCACAAAGAGGATATGAAGCCATGTGTGAGATTTCATCTGAAGGGTTCATAGCTACCAACAGTGCCTTCAGAAAGTATATCCCTTGACTTAGTCCACATTTGTTGTGTTACAGCCAGAATTCAAAATTGATTAAATATATACGTTTCCCCTCATCCATCTACCTACACACAATACCCCATAATGACAAAGTGAAAATGTTTTTATAAATGTTTGCAAATTTATTGAAAATGAAGGATCTCCAGTACGCCTTCACGGTCCGGTCCATCCAGTGCCACCTCCACACACCAGCCCTCCTGTGGCAGCTCCCCGCACCAGGCTTCCTGTGCGTGTCCTCAGCCCAGTACCACCAGTGCCAGCACCACGCATCAGGCCTACAGTGCATCCCGCCTGTCCAGCGCTGCCGGAGCCTTCCTCCTCTCCAGCGCAGCCGGAGTCTCCCGCCTGTTCGGCGCTGCCAGAGCTCCCGCCCCTCAGTCCAGATGTGCACAGTAATGTTCTGTGTTGGATTTGCCCCAAACATAAACTTTGTCCTGAATACAAATCGTTATTTGCAGTTTTAGTCAGGGGTTGGAACCGGTTCAGGGAACAGAACTGAAAAATAAAATACATTTTTAAAAGGAACAGAACCAGACCGAGAACAAAAGTGATCTATACTGTTCTGGAACAGAACCGTTATTTTAAAAGTATGGGAACCGGTTAATGTTATTTTATGTTCCGAGCATGTTTTTCAGTCCCACAAAAAAACGCCTATGCAAAGCCCATACTGTCACTCAGAAGTGCATTCCAGTGCCTACCAGCTGAAAATCTTTGCCAATGTGAGTGTAGACTATAGCCCCTCCCCCTCCCTACAAAGCATGCAAAGTCTACTGTAGCTACTGACATTACAGGCGTGATGCAGAAATTAGGGGGAGATTTTTTTTATTCGAGAACAATTGATACATTTTTTCAATGCTAGTTAAGGATAACATAGTTATGGTGTTTCACAGTCGATGTATTAACTACAAAAAGGTAAGACGTGTTTTTATTTTAATTCTGGTGCCGCTCTGAACACACAAGTTTGTTAGCTAGCTTGTTAGTAACAACAATAGAACGTTAAAGAAAAAAATTATGGTTCTGTTCAGAACCAAACGATTGGAAAATAATTTAGGTTCCAACGCCTGGTTTTACTTTAGTGCCTTGTTGCAAACAGGATTTTTTTAAAATCAGTCATTAAACGTTCTTAAAAAGTGTCCATTGGCCTTGTGGTGAAATCCCTGTGCGGTTTCTTTCCACTCCGGCAACTGAGTTAGGAAGGACGCCTGTATCTTTGTATTTATTTGATTTAACTAGGAAAGTATTTAGCCTAGTATAGTGACTGGGTGTATTGATACACCTAAAACACTTCAGTGAGCAGGCCTTTCTAATCAACCTGGCCCGGGCATCCTGGAAGGATATTGACTTCATTCCGTCAGTAGAAGATGACTGGTTATTCTTGAAAAGTGCTTTCCTCAATCTTAAATAAGCATGCCCCATTCAAAAAATGTAGAACCAGGAACAGATATAGCCCGTGGTTCACTCCAGACCTGACTGCCCTTGACCAGCACAAAAACATCCTGTGGCGTACGGCATTAGCATCAAATAGCCCCCACGATATTCAACTTTTCAGGGAAGTTAGGAACCAATATACACAGGCAGTTAGGAAAGCAAAGGCTAGCTTTTTTTAAACAGAAATTTGCATCCTGCAGAAAACTCCAAAAAGTTCTGGGACACTATAAAGTCCATGGAGAATAAGAGCACCTCCTCCCAGCTGCCCACTGCACTGAGGCTAGGAAACACTGTCACAACTGATAAATCCACAATAATTGAGAATTTCAATAAGCATTTCTCTACGGCTGGCCATGCTTTCCACCCGGCCTACCTTACCCTGGTCAACAGCCCTCCAACCCAACACAGAAACTTACCCAAGCCTCACTTATTTCTCCATCACCCAAATCCAGATAGCTGATGTTCTGAACCCTACAAATCAACAGGGCTAGACAATCGGGACCCTCGCTTTCTAAAATTATCAGCCGAAATTGTTGCAACCCCTATTACTAGCCTGTTCAACCTCTCTTTCGTATCATCTGAGATCCCCAAAGATTGGAAAGCTGCCGCAGTCATCACCCTCTTCAAAGGGGGAGACACTCTAGATCCAAACTGCTACAGACCTATATCTATCCTACCCTGCCTATCTAAGGTCTTCGAAAGCCAAGTTAACAAACAGATCACCGACCATTTCGAATCCCACCCTACCTTCTCCGCTATGTAATCTGGTTTCAGAGCTGGTCATGGGTGCATCTCAGCCACGCACAAGGTCCTAAACGATATCATAACCGCCATCAAAAAGAGACAATTCTGTGCAGCTGTATTTATCGACCTGGCCAAGGCATTAGACTCTGTCAATCACCACATTATTATCGGCAGACAAAACAGCCTTCGTCTCTCAAATGACTGCCTCGCCTGGTTCGCCAACTACTTCTCAGACAGAGTTCAGTGTGTCAAATCGGAGGGCCTGTTGTGCGGACCTCTGGCAGTCTCTATGGGGGTGCCACAGGGTTCAATTCTCAGGCCGACTCTCTTCTCTGTATACATCAATGATGTTGCTCTTGCTGCTGGTGATTCTTTGATCCACCGCAGACGACACCATTCTGTATACTTCTGGCCCTTCTTTGGACACTGTTAACTGACCTCCAGACGAGCTTCAATGCCATACAACTCTCCTTCCGTGGCCTCCAACTGCTCTTAAATGCAAGTAAAACTAAATGCATGCTCTTCAACCGATCTCTGCCCGCCCGTCCAGCATCACTACTCTGGAAGGTTCTGACTTAGAATATGTGGACAACTACAAATACCTAGGAGTCTGGTTAGACTGTAAACTCTCCTTCCAGACTCACATTAAGCATTTCCAATCCAAAATTAAATCTAGAATCGGCTTCCTATTTTGCAACAAAGCCTCCTTCAATCATGCTGCCAAACATACCCTCGTTAAACTGACTATCCTGCCGATCCTTGACTTCGGCGTTGTCATTTACAAAATAGCCTCAAACACTCTACTCAACAAATTGGATGCAGTCTATCACAGTGCCATCCGTTTTGTCACCAAAGCCCCATATACTAACCACTGCGACCTGTATGCTCTCGTTGGCTGGCCCTCGCTTCATATTCATCGCCAAACCCACTGGCTCCAGGTCATCTATAAGTCTTTGCTAGGTAATCCCCGCCTTATCTCAGCTCACTGGTCACCATAGCAGCACCCACCTGTAGCACGAGCTCCAGCAGGAATATTCCACTTGTCACCCTAAAGAAAGATGACATTTTGACTGCTGTGCTGGCACCATCAAACCAAACAACCAACCAATGAAGCCCCCCTACCTTTTAGCACAGCACCTGTTGCTAGGTGATGGCACAGGCGAAATCAACCATCTGGAGTTTGGAAGTAAATCCCAACAGAGAATACCAAGTTAACGTGGCACCAGGGTTCTAGAGATCAGATGAACCAGCACTCCAGAACCAAGTATGTTCTATCTCCACAGTTCCAATATGTAATTCCTCTGTTCAAGGCCTGGATCAGGTAGTTCCATTCTGTTCCACTACAGAACATTCCCACGTCTGCCTGACACAGCACACCAGGTGGGCCAGACAAGGGTCCACTTCCACCCCCAACACACAGTGCATATAAATAGCACAAGACACACAGAAAGGCAGCTTAACCTACAGGCACAATCCTGACAGATACCGGCATTTACACTTCATGGATTGCCACTAGGCAAGTGCTGATTGGACATCAAGCTGCCAAACTGGTTCATGGGAATTTCTTTTTCACTCCCCTAGTCACTTCATCCAGTTCCTACACTATATATACAAAAGTACGTGGCACCCCTTCAAATTAGTGGATTCGGCTATTTCAGCCACACCCGTTGCTGACAGGTGTATTAAAAAAATGAGCACACAGCCATGCAATCGCCTGTGATGGAAATGTTATACTCATGTGCTTCTCTTAGGACTAATTTCTGTGTTCATGCAAGTGGCTGACTGAATCTTCACCATCAGTAGCTGCAATTTGGCAGTACGCCCAGACCTTGTTTTGAGAACGAAAGATTTCTCAGTTTCAGGGTCTCAGCTTAGAGAGAAGAAGCCTTGTGAGGTATTGTTACATGTTATGAACCAGTATTGGTCGGGCACATGAATGAAACAAAACTAGAATAGCCGTATATAAGGCAACTGCTGGGACTACCCAAGCAGAGCTCCTGACTGACATGTGTGCATTGAGTTGGTTGAAATCTCTCCAGTGCGCTGGCAATAAACAATGATTCATTTAAGATTGTCTATGGAGTGTTGTGGAAATTCTTACACGGGGACACTGAAAGGCAAACATTGGCAGTAGAATGGCCCGTACTGAAGTGCTCAGTGACTTTCAACGTGACACTGTTATAGGATGCCACCTTTCCAACAAAGCAGCTCTTCAAATTTCTGCCCTGCTAGAGCTACCCTGGTCAACTGTAAGTGCTGTTACTGTGAAGTGGAAATGTCTAGGAGCAACAACGGCTCAGCCACGAAGTGGTAGGCCACACAAGCTCACAGAATGGGACCGCCGAGTGCTGGAGAGCATTAAAATTGTCTGTCCTCGTTTGCAACACTCACTACAGAGTTCCAAACTGCCTATGGAAGCAACGTCAGCACAAGTACTGTTCGTTGGGAGCTTCATGAAATGGGTTTCCATGGCCGAGCAGCCGCACATAAGCCTAAGATCACCATGCACAACGCCAAGTGTCGGCTGGAGTGGTGTAAAGCTCGCCACCATTGCACTCTGGAGCAGTAGAAACGCGTTCTCTGGAGTCTGACGGATGAATCTGGGTTTGGCGGATGCCAGGAGAATGCTACCTGCCCAAATGCATAGTGTCAACTGTCAAGTTTGGTGGAAGACGAATAATGGTCTGGGGCTGTTTTTCATGGTTCGGGCTAGGCCCCTTAGTTCTATTAAAGGCAAATCTTGATGCTACAGCATACAATGACATTCTAGACTATTCTGAGCTTCCAACTTTGTGGCAACAGTTTGGGGAAGTTCCTTTCCTGTTTCAGCCTATGGTTTGTCGAGATCGGTGTCGAAGCCAACTGACATTTACTCCTGAGTTGCTGACCTGTTGCACCCTCTACAACCACTGTGATTATTATTATTTGACCCTGCTGCTCATCTATGAACATTTGAACATCTTGGCCATGTTCTGTTATAATCTCCACCCGGCACAGCCAGAAGAAGACTGGCCACCCCTCATAGCCTGGTTCCTCTCTCGGTTTCTTCCTAGGTTCTGGCCTTTCTTGGGAGTTTTTCCTAGCCACCGTGCTTCTACATCTGCATTGCTTGCTGTTTGGGGTTTCAGGCTGGGTTTCTGTACAGCACTTTGTGACATCAGCTGATGTAAGAAGGGCTTTATAAATGAATTTGATTGATGGAAGAACTTGACTGGTCTGAACAGAGCCCTGACCTCAACCCCATCAAAACACCTTTGGGATGAATTGGAACGCCGACTGAGAGCCAGGCCTAATCGCCCAACATCTGTGCCCAACCTAACTAGTGTCTGTTGCTGAATGGAAGCAACTCCCCACAACAATGTTCTAGTGGAAATCTTTCCCAGAAGAGTGAAGGCTGTTATAGCAGCAAAGGGGGGGGACCAACTCCATATTAAAGCCCATTATTTAGGAATGAGATGACGAGCAGGTGTTCACATACTTTTGTATATATCATGTGGGCATGTGTATGAACACTGACTTGGGTAGCCTGTTACTTAGTAACATGTGGATACCCCTACAGGCAGTAGCTTACACCAAGGTTCACTGAGAACGTTTGCAGACTTGGAGAATGGAGACCACTGATTGGGCAGAGATTACTGAGAGTGACCTTGTAACCCAACTCACACTCATTCCCTAGGGGGAAGGGAAACAGGACTTTATTAAATATGGTACTTAAAACATACATGGTTAAGTAGTTTTCTATAATTATCTTGTAACAAAGTACTGACCTTTGACCTGTGTAACTGCCAGTATGAAATGTCTGCCAGTGTTGAATGTTATGGTTAAAGTTAGACTCCAGACTGAGTCAAGGGATCACTGATAATGTATCTGTGACACTATGATTCTGTAGCAGCTGATGTTGTGACATCCTACAAGCCTCTCGGCTGGTGTTTACAGAACATTAGGTGCGGTGTGATTAAGAAGGGTATTCTCAGAGAAGGCCCGTTACAATTTGTTTCTGCTTCTGCTCTGGAGGTGTCTCCCTGTTAAATAAACAAGATTGGATTCTGATTGATGTTATCAACAACTGCTCTCCTTTTGGTTCACCGGAAAATTCCCTTTACACACAGACACACTACTAAACAAAACCGGCCACCCTCACTGGAGCAGTACCACGAGATAGCCAGTCTCCACTGGGTCGTTAATTATCCATGGTCTCCTTGTCACAGACACACTGTAGGACACCAGTAACACTGAAGAAAAACATATCCACATGGCCTAACCAAGTTATGGTAGGTTACAGCAGCGTGTGCTAGTTTGACATAACATTTCCTAGTTCGCTGGCTGTGAGGACTCCCAGAAAGAAGCAATGTAGCCTTAACA
Source organism: Oncorhynchus tshawytscha (assembly GCF_018296145.1). Classification (NCBI taxonomy): domain Eukaryota; kingdom Metazoa; phylum Chordata; class Actinopteri; order Salmoniformes; family Salmonidae; genus Oncorhynchus; species Oncorhynchus tshawytscha. The sequence continues at coordinate 17,326,222 of NC_056438.1, read as the reverse complement.
TGCCCTGAGGCTCCAGCAATGTTGCATTAAAGCATTCAGACTCACTAACCTGGTTTCCCAGGCGTTTTAACATTCAACTGCTACAGCCGTTCAGTGACTTGCTTGGAAATATGACGAGAAGTCAGCTAAAAAGAAGTAGAAACAGACTGGCGCTCAGGCAGGCAGCAAAACAGGCGTTAGGCTACATCTTGGTATTCACACATTGTGCCGTATTGGCAGTAGCGTTAGTGCAGGTCCATTCTCTGGTTGTTCGGAAGTTCGGATGAATGACATTGACTTCTGAACTCTGTGAGGGAGCTTAATATGAGAAAAACTAGCCAGGTACTCAGCAATTCATAACTGCTTTCAGAGGCGCACACACACAAACACAAACATGTAAACGCAGGAGGAACTCTGCGCTTGTACACACTGGTGAGAGACAGTGGATAAGGAGTATTGTGCAGCAGAGTAAACATGTCAAGCACTGTGTGCCCCTAAGCACAACTTCAATTAGATTATTTTTTTAAATAACTCGTTTCGACTACTATTACATCTAATCAGACTCAATCAACATAAACAAAAGACTGTCCATATTTTGGCTTTCCTTGACCTCTCCTTACATCCATGGTTTGATAAATGTACTTTAAAACCTCACTGGATCAGTGTCCCGAAATTGGGACTGTTGTTGCTCAATATACGATATGTGACTAGAATACCGTTGTAAACAACAGCCAATTTTCCAGGACATAGACATGTCTTATATTGTCAGAAAGCTTAAGTGATTGTTAATCTAACTGCTGTGTCCAATTTACAGTAGCTATTACAGCGAGAGAAAAAAAACCATGCTATTGTTTAAGGATAGTGCACAACAACAAAACACTTATCAAGGCAACTGGTTTGATACATTCACCTCTGATGGTATATAATGTACTTACATTCAGTAACTTTCCACTGATTTGTCATCCTTAGGGTCCCAGAGATAAAATGTAGCATAGTTTTGTTTGACAAAATCAATTTTGATATCCTAACACACAAAACGTTGCTTAACCCGGTCAAGTTCGGTTTCTGTGCAATCCTCAGACACTCTAGAAGGCAACCGAACATGTTTCATCATTCTACATTACGTATTGGCTACACAACATGTCAATTAGCCCATGAAGGTAAGCCATCATTACGCAACAATGAGACGAGCATGTTCACTTGATTGAGTGTGTCATGGTCCAATGACCACCTATCGTTTTGAAACATAGCTAACTAGATAGCCAATGAGCTGGCCTTTACAGTAGTATGTGAACGCCCTTTGTACAACAAACAACCATCATGCTAGAGCTGTGGGCAACAGTGTTCATTCTCAAGGGGAAAGCAAACAGGACGCACAGTAGTTTACATTACACAGCTGTTCATTCTCTTCTACAAACTTTTCTCAAAACTGAAAAAGTAAACGGATGATCTCCGCGTGTGTATATCCCACCATAAAGCATGGAGTAGGAGGTGTTATGGTGTGCTTTGCTGGTGACACTGTCTGTGATTTATTTCGAATTCAAGGCACACATAACCAGCATGACTACCACAGCATTCTACAGCGATACACCATCCCATCTGGTTTGGGCTTAGTGAGACTGTCATTTGTTTTTCAACAGGACAATGACCCAACACACCTCCAGGCTGTGTAAGGGCTATTTTAACAAGGAGAATGATGGAGTGCTGCATCCGACGAGCTGGCCTCTACAATCCCCAGACCTCAACCAAATTGAGATTTGGGATGAGTTGGACCGCAGAGTGAAGAAAAAGAAGCCAACAAGTGCTCAGCATATGTGGGAACTCCTTCAAGACTGTTGAAAAAGCAAACCAGGTGAAGCTGGTTGAGAGAATGCCAAGTGTGCAAAGCTGTCATCAAGGCAAAGGGTGGCTATTTGAAGAACCTCAAATAAACTAATTCAAATATATTAACACTTTTTTGGCTACAACATGATTCCATGTGAAGTTGGCTGTCCAGTGGTTTCAGAAACAATGATTGATAGGCAGCTTAAACTTCTTGAATTCAACCATTGTTTAGGTTCAAATACACATTTAGATTTGTGAACAACCATCCACATCAACCACAATCCTTAAGGCGCAAATAGCTAAATGAGAGATCAACAGTGTGATTCACATCAATGCGCTATGTAGATATCAATAATAAGTGATATCTGTATCGCCGTAGACTAAACCACTGCTGTCATCCTTACCTCCAAGCGTTTATTCAAGTTGGATAATCTTTTTGAGGCCGACAGCAGTCACACCATTGGAAGACATAGCTTGGACTGTAGCCTACAAAAGCCTATTCCAGCGATCCATCAAACACATTTGGTCTGTCATCATAGTGGTCTCGGACCTGAGGTCAGACTTGCTCAGGTGGAACAAACTTAATGTAAACGATTAAAAAAATTCGCAAACATCCTTTCTGAATTTAAAAAGTAATCCTTGAAGTAATTATCTAGTTTTTTTTAAGGGAAAGGTGGATACCTAGTAGAGGTCGACCAATTTGAAAAATAAATAATAATAATAATAATAATAGGGCATTACCGATTAATTAGGGCCGATTTCAAGTTTTCATAACAAAATCGATAATCTGCCTTTTTGGATGCCGATTATGCCCGATTTACATTGCAATCCACGAGGAGACTGCGTGGCAGGCTGACCACCTGTTATGAGAGTGCAGCATCAAAAGGACCTTGTGGCTGCAAGGAGCCAAGGTAAGTGCTAGCTAGCATTAAACTTATCTTATAAAAAACAATCAATCTTAACATAATCACTAGTTAACTACACATTGTTGATGATATTACTAGGTTAACTTGCTTGCCCTGCGTTGCATATAATCAATGTGATGCCTGTTAATTTATCATCGAATCACAGCCTACTTCAACTTCGCCAAACGGGTGATGATCTAAAAAAAAAGCGCATTCACGAAAAAAAAAAAAAAGCACAATCGTTGCACAAATGTACCTAACCATCAACATCAATGCCTTTCTTAAAATCAATACACAAGTATATATTTTTTTTTAACTTGCATATTTAGTTAAGAAATTCATGTTAGCAGGCAATATAAACTAGGGAAATTGTGTCACTTCTCTTGCGTTCAGTGCAAGCAGAGTCAGGGAATATGCAGCAGTTTGGGCCGCCTGGCTCGTTGCAAACTGTGTGAAGACCATTTCTTCCTAACAAAGACACTAATTAATTTGCCAGAATTGTACATAATTATGACATAACATTGATAGTTCTGCAATGTAACAGCAATATTTAGACTTAGGGTTGCCACCCATTCTATAAAATACCGAACGGTTCTGTATTTCACTGAAAGAATAAACGTTTTGTTTTCAAAATGATAGTTTCCGGATTTGACCATATTAATGACCTACGGTTCGTATTTCTGTGTGTTTATTATAATTAAGTCTATGATTTGATATAGCAGTCTGACTGAGCGGTGGTAGGTAGCAGCAGGCTCATAAGCATTCATTCACACAGCACTTTCCTGCGTTTGCCAGCAGCTCTTAGCAATGCTTGATGCACAGCGCTGTTTAGGACTTCAAGCCTATCAACTCCAGAGATTAGGCTGGCAATACTATAGTGCCTATAAGAAGATACAATAGTCAAAGGTATGTGAAATACAAATGGTACATAGAGAAATAGTCACCGCATCATAATTCCTATAATAACTACAACCTAAAACTTCTTAACTGGGAATATTGAAGACTCATGTTAAAAAAGGAACCACCAGCTTTCATATGTTCTCGTGTTCTGAGCAAGGAACTTAAACGTTAGCTTTCTTACATGGCACATATTGCACTTTTACTTTCTTCTCCAACACTGTGTTTTTGCATTATTTAAACCAAATTGAACATGTTTCATTATTTATTTGAGACTAAATTGATTTGATTTATGTATTATATTCTGATAAAATAAGTGTTCATTCAGTATTATATATATATATAAAAATTGTAATAAATTGGCCGATTGAATTGGTATCAGCTTTTCTTGGTCCTTCAATAAAATCGGTATCGGCGTTGAAAAATCCTAATCGTCGACCTCTAATACCTAGTCAGTTGTACAACTAAATGCCTTCAACTGAAATGTGTCTTCCACATTTAACCACGCTGTAATCTGATTACAATATTTTTGCTGGTAACGTTTTCTAATCCGTTACTCCCTAACCTTGACAGCTTCCTATTTCAATGTTGGCCTTTCTTTTGCATTTCAAAGATGATGCAACAAAAATCTAAATAGAAAACATTTTTTGTTTGTTTAATCTTTTACCAGATCTATTGTGTTATATTCGCCTACATTGTCATTTTAGGCAGAAATTGAGATGAAGGGTCCTTTCCAGAAGAGGTTTAATACAGGTAATCCATTTCTAATCCTTCTTTCAGACTCACATATTCAGTTCAGACGCACTTCAAATTGTCACACAAAAACCCTGAAATAGGTTCATGAGGGAGCTTAGCTTTCGATTCAATTTCATTTTTAAAAAAACTTCAGGATTGTGAATAGTAATTAGGGAAGCTTGCACTGTCACTGTAGCCAACTGTGACTTGTCATATTAAGGGAGTTGAGGGAGTCGTTTCTCTGTGATTTGTAATATTGAACATATCAGATAGGAGGGAGCTGTTTCTCTGGGACTTGTCATATTAAAACATCATAGCACAGATACATGAGGGAGTTGTTTCTCTGGGACTTGTCATATCAAACATCATATCAGATATGAGGGAGTTGTTTCTCTTTTGATCAGATACTAGAACCCAAACCTAGAGCGGCAGCAGGAAGCCAGTGTAACTACGGTAACAAGACATGACTCAGCAAATCAAGCATCAGGCCAGCATCAGGAAACAAGCAGGAAAAACTATTAAAGCAGCAAATAAGGCCAAAAGCAGCACAATCATAAACACTGCAAAATGTAACACTACAAGTCACGACCATAAAGTAAACAGGAAGTGAAGCACAATGAATAGAGTAGTGAATGAGGTACCGCATGGATGGCGATAGCAGAGAAAGTATCAAAACAAAACAGGAATGGACAGTCTGGTTCCATATCTGTTTCTTTGTACTATATTAGCCAAGTCCTATGGCCATTGTCATGCAAAAACATGTTTGTTGATCTGGGACCAGGCTAATATGGACTAGGCTGTAAGCATAAAACAAAAACAAGATGGCGGGTAAGTTTGCAACCACCAATCGCTGGTATGGAGATGAGACAGCAGGCATGAGACATCTGATGGAGGATGGTTTGGGATCAGGTGGCATGGATGGATGGAGATGGTTGTATGTTGGGAGCTGAAACAGGGATGTGGGGGGGTGGATCAATGGCACAGCAGCAGGCAGGGCAGGAAAATATGTCACATCTCAACTAGGGTAGTGAGCGACCCAATGGGCAAGGCAGCATTGAATGGGATCATCAGTGCAAATTGGGCAAGCCGGCCAGGACACGAAGTACAGTCACAACAACACAGCTCACAACACCCATCCATGGATGGACCCACAGCTTCCGGACCCTCTATCTGGACAAGTCAGCCCAGCCAGACCCTCTCTCCGTTGGGAACAGCAACACAGCGCCATGGGCAGTTGTGGGGGTCTGATGGCGTAGTCAGCAGCGATTAGCAGTGGGCCTACCTGGTGAGGTGGTGTCTCCATCCAGAAGGTTGTCATCCTCGGAGGTGTGGAAGTCCATGACAACCCCTGTGCCATCCAGCAGCTCCTCGTCGCTGCTGGCGCTGGTGATACTGTTGTAGCCGTTCCTGTAGTAGCCGCTCCTGTTGAAGAGCTGCTCCGACTCCATTTAGCTACGCGCTACACACGCAGTGCCCTGGGTGGAGGGAACACACACACACTCAGATCACAGGGTAGGGCACTGTGGCGATGCCGTTGTAGCTGTTCCTGTGTAGTGGCTCCTGTAGTAACACACACACACTCAGACAGACAAGGAAGTCCACGGGCTGGCTGATTAGGGAGTTGGAACCAGAGGGCAGAGTCTGGTAAAGGTTTCGGTTTCAGATTAGGTCTGACTCCGAACCTGGTACCAACCTCAGTGCAGGGTTGTTTCTAGTAGTGACGGAAGGAGGAAGGGGCGGAGGTTATTAGAAGACATGAGTGTGAGCCGTCAGACCCAGACACTTCACTAAAGAGGAAGATGGATGAGGAAGAACAGCAGTAGCAGTAAACCCATATGCTGTATCTCTCTACTGTCAGTATGGAGGACTGATGATAGAGGGCCCTGGTTGTGAACATCCTAAAGCCCATGTATCTCGTTACCTCCATCTGTCTGTCGGAGTATGTGCTAGATAGTAGTAACGAGTCTGTATACCCTGCACGTTGTGCACGACACCTCTCTGTCTGAATCTGAACTCTGTCTTTTGTGTTTGTTCCTTTGTTTATATGGTACCCACTCAGATGGAGATATCGATTCCTATTGGAAATATTTATACCTCTCCAGTCCATCAGTTATGCGGGGCATTTGTGCTGCATCCGTTTTGAGGATACACATGAATGCAAACAAAACATTTCTGTGTGGGAAGAACTAGCCAGGAGTGTGTAGTCCTATTTTTAGATTGGGGATTAAAATGAACAGAGTGACACACATGAACAGGAGTGGATACATCCTGTCCACTGTACAGTGATGTGATGCTGGTTTAGAACAACACTCCTAGAGCACAGTAACTTCACTATTGTGCCCCCTAGTGTTGGCAGGGGAAAACAACACCTTCCAGATCAGAAATAAAATAAAAATGTATTCATCACATGCTTCGTAAACAGCAGGTGTAGACGAACAGTGAAATGCTTACTTACGGGCCCTTACCAACAATGCAGAGAAAGAAAAGATAAATAATAGAAAAGTAAAACACGTAAAAATAAAAGTAATAATAAGTACACAATGAGTAACGATAGATATTGTACATATACACTTGGAACCAGTACAGAGTCGAGGTACAGGGGTACTAGGTAAATATGTACATATAACTAGGAATAAAGTGACAGTTAATAAACAGTAGCAACAGCGTATGTGATGAGTTAGTAGAGAACCAGAGAGGAAGGGGAGATACACCAACATCTGAGCTAGATCAAAGATAGTAGCTATCCTATCTGACTGAATAACCAGGTTAAGGATTATTCTAACAATGGTTTCTGGTCTAATGCAGCAAGATGTGATCTTTTTTCACTAGCTACCCTATATCACTGTGAATACGCAGGTCAATGATTCTTCTAACAATGGTTTCTGGTCTTATCTAGCAGGACGTGATCTTTTTCCATGTGGTAAAACAAGCTAGGCCTATGAGTTGAAATGGAAGCAGGTTGAGCTAACGATATGTTTCAATTTAATAGAACTAGTGTATCATCATCCCAACCAGACCCAATGCAATGAACTAAATTAATCCAAAAGTGAACCATATGAAATCAAAAGGCATTTCATCTGTAGACGAGTCACCAAGTCACCAACAGCCAGAGAGCCTGAGGGATAAAGTCTGGGTAGAGTCACTGACTATAGGCCTAATCCTCTATTAAACTCATTGTTCTGATAACTTCTTTTAGGCTGGCAGCTGTATCACTGACTCTTCTGGGGAGATTAGATGTAGTCTAGTATCCTCTCTCTTTAAACAGAAATTAAAATCGAATCCAATTTTATGTCACACGCTTTGTAAACAACAGGTGTAGACTAACAGTGAAATGCTTAATTACAGGCCCTTCCCAACAATGCAGAGAGAAAGAAAATAGAGCAATATTAGAAACTTTTTTTTTTAAAGTAATAAATACACAATGAGTAATGATAACTTGGACATATACAGACGCAAGTCACACAAGTCACAAGCTCATTATGACAGGAAGAAAGAGTCAGAAGTCCTCCTAGGCCTGATCCAGATCATTTGCACTCAACACTGAAAGCAAAAGGACATGATAGCTTCACTGATGTCAATACAGCTTATGTTTCATTCAAGTATAAATCATTGCAGACATGGCTCTGTGAACACCACGTTGTGAGACAGACACACATCTTGTCACATCCACATTTTCTCATAGGTGTCTATGAAGGAAGAAACACACTAGAGAGCCTACATTTCACTAGCCTGGTCCCAAAACGTCATATACAGTAACCTACTATTTTCTATTGTTGTCATGCCAATACACCAACAGTCTGGACCACTAGGCTAACAACTCCCTCTCACCTTGAATGAAGAAATCAATTTGAGCTGGATCAAATCAAAGCATGAAATTAAATTCTGTTTGCTTTTAGAAGCTGTTTGAGAGAATGCCAAGAGTGTGCAAAGTTGTCATCAAGGCAAAGGGTGGCTACTTTGAAGAATCTAAAATATATTTTGATTTGTTTAAGACTTTTTTTGATTAATACAAGATTCCATATATGTTATGTCATAGTTTTGATGTCGTCACTACTATTCTACAATGTAGAAAATTGTAAAAACAAAGAAAAACCCTTGAATGAGTGTGTGTCCAGAATTTTGACTGGTACCGTATGACATATGTTAGTAATTTAAATCTTGTTACATTTTCACATGGAACTGTCTGTTCCTACCCAGTCTGGAGAGGTGCATGTTTCTTCCTCTCACCTTTTCACAAGGTTGAGGTAAAGTCGTGAACATTATTGGTCAATTTAACAAACTTCAGCCTTCATTATCAACAGAGGGAAATGTTTAGTTTACAACAGCCCAATAAGAGCCAATAGTGAAATTAACACTCCCAGGAGAGTCTCAGAACCAGCCTGACATGACAAACCAAACGGGTATGAAATGATCAATCATAAATTGGCTAAGTATCTTTATAGACTTCAATCCAACAGATGTCAGGTACATGAAGTTGCTTACTGCACACTAAGGCTAAGCTTTTGATCTTGAATCAGAACAAATACAGCATTAGGTTAAAGTTGACAGGATGATGACTTTATAAACAGCTACTAAAATGAAGTGATGGGGTCAATTCAGAAAATAAACCAAATTCCCCCCCAAAAAAAGATTTCTTGAAAAGCTTTGAAGATAATTGGAATTTCAGTGTTCTTCCTGAATTGACTGGAATTTAAATGGAATTGCCCCTGTAACAGTATAACTTTAGACCGCCCCCTCGCCCATACCCGGGCGCAAACCAGGGACCCTCTGCACACATCAACAACAGTCACCCACGAAGCATCGTTACCCATCGCTCCACAAAAGCCCCGGCCCTTGCAGAGCAAGGGGAACTACTACTTCAAGGTCTCAGAGCAAGTGACGTAACTGATTGAAACACTATTTAGCGCGCACCACCGCTAACTAAGCTAATGTTTCACATCCATTACACCCCCAACCCTGCTACAATGGATACTTGTTCCTTATCAATTTTCACTCTGACATTTTAGAATGTGTGAGAGGAGTGAGGTGTGTAGAACATATGTGTTTGAATGGCAACAGCATTATTGACACCTCCTACAACTTATAGAGTAGAGGAGAAAGGGTTCTCTTCTGTCAGTAGTCAAGGAGCTAAGAGTTGCCAGGGGAGACTGTTGCTGGGATATGACTCAGCGTTTTGCCTGTCCCTCAGGTGATATGATCACATCTCCTGTAAGGCATAGTCCCCACTGCCAACACTACAGGTTGACTTGACACACCTCCAAACAAAATAAAAGCAATATATATATTTTTTTTTAAACTACTATACCTTCCCTACCTACTGTAATAATCAAGGATATAGCCTTATAATGCAAAACTGTTCAATTGCAAGTTGTGAGAAACCTTAAATAAAAGGAACTTGTGATGTCACATTGTAGAAGTGAGAGTTAAAAACAGATGATTCTTCTATAATGTGTCAGCACTGTCATAGATGGAACACCAAATATGGACATGAATATTGTCTCTTCAAATCAAATCAAATCCAATTTTATTTGTCACATACACATGGTTAGCAGATGTTAATGCGAGTGTAGCGAAATGCTTGTGCTTCTAGTTCCGACAATGCAGTAATAACGAACAAGTAATCTAACTAACAATTCCAAAAAAACTACTGTCTTATACACAGTGTAAGGGGATAAAGAATATGTACATAAGGATATATGAATGAGTGATGGTACAGAGCAGCATAGGCAAGATACAGTAGATGATATCGAGTACAGTATATACATATGAGATAAGTATGTAAACCAAGTGGCATAGTTAAAGTGGCTAGTGATACATGTATTACATAAGGATGCAGTCGATGATATAGAGTACAGTATCAACGTATGCATATGAGATGAATAATGTAGGGTAAGTAACATTATATAAGGTAGCATTGTTTAAAGTGGCTAGTGATATATTTACATCATTTCCCATCAATTCCCATGATTAAAGTGGCTGGAGTAGAGTCAGTGTCATTGACAGTGTGTTGGCAGTAGCCACTCAATGTTAGTGGTGGCTGTTTAACAGTCTGATGGCCTTGAGATAGAAGCTGTTTTTCAGTCTCTCGGTCCCAGCTTTGATGCACCTGTACTGACCTCGCCTTCTGGATGACAGCGGGGTGAACAGGCAGTGGCTCGGTGGTTGATGTCCTTGATGATCTTTATGGCCTTCCTGTAGCATCGGGTGGTGTAGGTGTCCTGGAGGGCAGGTAGTTTGCCCCCGGTGATGCGTTGTGCAGACCTCACTACCCTCTGGAGAGCCTTACGGTTGAGGGCGGTGCAGTTGCCATACCAGGCGGTGATACAGCCCGCCAGGATGCTCTCGATTGTGCATCTGTAGAAGTTTGTGAGTGCTTTTGGTGACAAGCTGAATTTCTTCAGCCTCCTGAGGTTGAAGAGGCGCTGCTGCGCCTTCCTCACGATGCTGTCTGTGTGAGTGGACCAATTCAGTTTGTCTGTGATGTGTATGCCGAGGAACTTAAAACTTGCTACCCTCTCCACTACTGTTCCATCGATGTGGATGGGGGTGTTCCCTCTGCTGTTTCCTGAAGTCCACAATCATCTCCTTAGTTTTGTTGACGTTGAGTGTGAGGTTATTTTCCTGACACCACACTCCGAGGGCCCTCACCTCCTCCCTGTAGGCCGTCTCGTCGTTGTTGGTAATCAAGCCTACCACTGTTGTGTCGTCCGCAAACTTGATGATTGAGTTGGAGGCGTGCATGGCCACGCAGTCGTGGGTGAACAGGGAGTACAGGAGAGGGCTCAGAACGCACCCTTGTGGGGCCCCAGTGTTGAGGATCAGCGGGGAGGAGATGTTGTTGCCTACCCTCACCACCTGGGGGCGGCCCGTCAGGAAGTCCAGTACCCAGTTGCACAGGGCGGGGTCGAGACCCAGGGTCTCGAGCTTGATGACGAGCTTGGAGGGTACTATGGTGTTGAATGCCGAGCTGTAGTCGATGAACAGCATTCTCACATAAGTATTCCTCTTGTCCAGATGGGTTAGGGCAGTGTGCAGTGTGGTTGAGATTGCATACTATGAATGCCACCATGCACTTAAATAATATAAAGAGTACCAGCAGGCACCTATTTCAGTCCACTTCAAGCACAATGGACTCCAACCGATGCTCTGGTCAAGAGCTCCAGAAGGCTAACTTAATCATGCAGCACTGAAAAGACAAGTGTGGCTCATGACTTTATTAAGCAATTACATCTCATCATGCTAAGGGTCATGTATAAAATTATGAGCGGGCCATTATGTTGCCTACCATGGCTATGCCCCCATAGGATGACAATCCCCTCCTCCACAGGGCACTAGTGGTCACGGAATGGTTTGATGAGCATGAAAACGATGTAAATCATATGCCATGGCCGAATCAGTCACCAACTGAACACTTATGGGAGATTCTGGAGCGGTGCCTGAGACAGCGTTTTCCACCCCCAATATAACACCAAATTATGGATTTTTTGTGTGCAAGAATATTGGAGGGATGTGACACCAGAGTTCCAGGCACTTGTAGAATCTATGCCACGGTGCATTGAATCTGTTCTGGCTCTGGTGGCCCAATTCCCCATTAGGACACTTTATGTTGGTGTTTCCTTTATTTTGGCAGTTACCTGTAGCTGCATGGGGCAAATGAATACGAGCAGAAACTAGAAAAAGACATCCACTTATCCTAAAAAAGCAAATGTTCACCCAAAGAAATGGTGTTGTGAGGCCTGAGGTTCTTTCCTGTTGCTCACATGCAGAGGCCAATCTATGCCCCATACTCACCCTAGCATCATATTTTGCAGTATGTAGAACACAGCTGACACATTCCATTCCGGACAACGCATGGGTGAAAAGTAAGGAAGGAAAAATAAATATCACTATGCAATACCTCCATATAGATTTATGCCATAACATCTGCATGCAATACAAACTATATGTATCTCTGTTTTGCTGTGTAAGCTCCCTTGCCACTAAATAAGCATGATTATACCAAGTTCCACTGCAACTACAGTTCTGTCATCACGCGCCTTTCTGATGTATCATGCCATGGGGGTGCTATGACATTTTTTTAAAGCTAGGTCAGCAGTGTTTCTGGATGATACAACAAATGTTATAACTTACAATGACATCATCCTAAATGTCACATAAAAGATGCCGCCAGCTAGTTAGAACCACAAATAAGTACGATTTATCTGCGAATAACTGTCTCGTAGTCTGATATAAAAGCCAACTAGAATTTTGCTAACAAACAAGCTACGACTGGCAGGGGCTCGAGCGCTCCTTCATAACATCAGTTGGTTAAGGGGGGCCTGATCGATTTTGATGCAACTCCACCATTTGGTATGGCGAATTTCACAAAGCGATTTCTTATTATATGCATAACTGACCTGTCAAACTTCTCTATAAATGCATCATATGCTGAATATGTGCAACATCATTATGGTGACAATTATTTAAAGCATAATGCATGGAGAGATGAGCAACATGTATTCACAGTTAAAATTGCCAACGGTAGTTACGATAGTGTGTAAAATATAACCTCATCACATCGCGGTGTGTACCAGCAACATACTTTACCTTTGCAATCCCTATTCCACCCGGGACATACCGAATCATCCTTTTCTTGAGTAGAAACGGAGAGTTTTCACTCAAATATATTTGACATTCTCCCCATGTTTTTTGTCCCGCTCCTGTGGGTCGTCACTAGTTAATTCATACATACATACATAAAGTAATAAACCCCGCCTATTTCTACAATTTCGATTATTTTTTTAAACCTAACCGTAACCACACTGCTAACCTTATGACTAACCCTAACGTTAAATTAAGACCAAAAGTTATTTTTAGTTTTCATGATATTAACGACTTTGTGGCTGTACTGTCTAGTGGGGGAAAAATCCTGTACCGGTGACGTTAACATCCGGTTTCTTGATCGCCCGCCGTCGTAAGGAGCGAGAGAAGAAGCAAAGAGGCTGGATTTGACATTATTATTAAAATGTTTCATCAAGTACAATAAAACAATATACATTAAAAGCCAAAACTATGACAATGGATTGGGAATAGTCAGAGTGCAATGTTTTAGATTTGAATACAAACAAGATCAAATGACACATTTCTAGCAAACAAAGGATTTGACCTATATAATGAATGTATTATTAAACAGATTCTTTCATCCATGTCCTCATTTCATCCATCATAACACACACATACAGTGCTTCATTGGAAACCCCCATGCATTTGGTAAGAGAGGAATATCTTCTGGTCATGCCGAACATTGGATTGTGTCTAGAAAATCTAGTTTCTCTTGTTTGAAAGGTCAAAAAGCCAGAAAGTCAATCACATCTTTAAAAGCTGGTGATCTTTAAAAGCTTGATTACAGCATCATAACTCATTTGTGGTATAAAAAAAAAAGAGTGTAAAATCCTCATACCAATATCACCATCTACTGGTTGTATACAGCATACCAACGTTGACATCATTAACATGGTAAATCTGCTCTTCCAGTGTTTTTTTCTGATAGGAACGTGGTTATGTTTCAATTCTCCACCCTTTTCCCTGAAATTTGATTGTACCCACATGGATTAAAAATGATAGGATTGGTGTAATGGCCACAGGTTTACGCCAATCCTATGCTGTTAAATCTATGTGGGGGAGTGCACAAGTGCACACTTCAAGAAAAAGTGTGGAGAATTAGGACACACCTTTGATTGTCAGTCCTTTCCACCCAAACTGTAGTAGAAGCTAGTGTCTCTGCGATGTTGCTGCACAGGCATGTTTCTCTGTGTGTCCCTGAGCTTCTCCAAGTCAATCTCCAGCAGAGCCATGCCTGTGTTCTCTCCTCCACAGTCCCCCATCACCACCCCCCACGGGTCCACAGCCAGGGCGTGGCCGTACGACGAACGCTTCTCATGGTGACTGCCCACTTGGGCTGCAGCAAGGACAAAGCACTGGGTCTCAATGGCCCTGGCGCGAAGCAACACCTGCGGTTAGAAGAGCAGCGTGTTTTATATTGGTCCACATTCTTCAATACGGGTCCTAAAGAGTAGGATCCACAGGGGTTCTAGCCCAGTACTAAGGCACCTGAATCAACTAATGAAGTTTATGATTTGAATCAGGTGTGTAAGTATTGGACTGGAACAAAAGCCTGCATACCCTGTGGGTCCCCAAGACCATGTTCGAACAACACTGTTATAACTTGTATTAAAACATAGAAATAGCAGTGCTAGAAATAGTAGCTAGTAGAAATTATAGTACAAGACAGAGGAAGATGTGTGTTTCTGCAAAAATCTATCCCACCTCCCAATGGGCAGCTCCTGTGGCCACAGTGAACGCTGACGGGTAGGTCAGAATCTCCGCCCCCTGTCGCAGCAGGGCCAATGACAGCTCAGGGAACCTCAGGTCATAACAGATACCCAGTCCCACCTGGAACACAATACAGTGACAGAATACTGGGGTTAGATCTAAGAATCTGGTGTACAAAGATGGAGGTTAGTTGCAATAACAATTCAATGAGAGCAGGATTGGTGAAATGCAATAACAATTCAATGAGAGCAGGATTGGTGGAATCATAGAATGACCTTGCCAATGGGAGTTTGAACTGGAGGAATGAGGCTGGATCCAGGTATGGTGAAGGCACTCTCTTTTAAGGACACGCCTCTTCCTGGCAGCTCCACATCAAACAAGTGGGACTTCCTGTATACGGACACTATATCACCTGTAGGGTTAAGTGAAAGTGTCAGCACTTCAGTGTGTGTGTGTGTGTGTGTGTGTGTGTGTGTTCATACCCTTTTCATTTATGATGATGTGACTGTTGTAGATTCGCCTGTCCGTCTCCCAGTCATGCCCTCTCTCATGAAACCCTCCAAGAGATAGCCACACGCTCAGCTTCCTAAGAAAGGACAGATGTGGATTAACTGCAAAAACACTAATCAATAACAGAACAAGATGAGATGAAGTCCACCCATTCAATAATTATTATTAGACTAGGATGTAATAGAAATGAATAGAATAGACAACCACACTCAGTAGCTAGGAGTACTCACTTGGCGAGCAGTGTGTAGCGTGAGATAATGTCTCCAGTTAGCCTCTCAGACAGATTCAGGGTCTCCTCTCGACTAGAGCCGATGTAGTCAAACCCCTCAGGTAGGAACACCATGCTGGCTCCACCCTCTTTTGCCGCCTGCACCAATCGCTTGCAGGCAGTGAAGTTGGCCTCCTTGTCAGGGGTTGCGGTCACCTGGCACACCGCTGCCACTGGATGAGGCGATGATGATGACATCCTGGAAAGAAAGACACTTGAGCTTACATTAAGTCGGGCGGCAGGTAGCCTAGTGGATAGAGCATTGGGCCAGTAGCCAAAATGTTGCTAGATCAAATCCCAGAGCTGACAAGGTAAAAATCTGTCATTCTGCCCCGGAACAAGGCAGTTAGCCCACTGTTTCTAGGCCAACATTGTAAATAAGAGTTTGTTCTTAACTGACTTGCCTAGTTTTTTTTTAAAGTCAAGCATCTAAAGGGTTAATGTTAGTGTAAGGGGTCAAAAATATGTGGCTAGTTATAATAGCTGAACATTACTCATTGACCTACATTCACAAGTCAGTGACACTAGTAGACCTTGACAGAAAATGAATTAAAGGCAATACATTTTAATTTTAGAATAACCAATTCAACCCTAATCCCCCATTTAATGGGCTATGGTAACAGACACATGCATTAACAACGTTAAACGGTTAACTGGTGTCGTTACCTGTGATGCACCCCAATGCAGCTCGAGCCCCAAGAAGAATGACAGTCCAGTAAATGTTTCACCCGAGTTCTTCTCAAACTGCACCTGAGCACGAACATTGGCTTGACGCAAGTGTCAAAACAAATCTGTCTGTATCCGACTGAGCAACACCAGAAAGTCTCTTCTTTGCTCGTGCTGTACTTTGGACTCTGTTTTAATTTCAAGTTAATGCAAAATCCAGTCAGTAAAGTATCAAAACAATGTAACTACCTACGTTGTGTTTGCGGCGCCAAATTGCACGACTACGAGACAAGCTAGTACAACATTCTTCATGTGTTGTTTTGATTACGATTTTCCTAACAGGCAATCACATGAGACAGCTCAAGATGGTAAGCCTTGGGCCCTCAGCCCTCACCACTAGCGACACCCTTCCAAGATGGCAGCGAACAGTAGCAGCACGGTTAGCAAACCCAGCAACATTATCGGGGGGAAACAAACAGGGCCGTCGGCCGAGCAGGTATCCCCACTCTCCTTTAACTCCTTAACTGTCCGAATATTCATGTGTTGTTAGCAAATGCTGTTTAATAGTTGCGGGCTTTGAGATACAAACCTGGACTTGCCAGTCACGCATCTGGCTAGTTAACGTTAGCAAGCTAGCTATCTAGCTAGCTCGCTCCCATCGTCTGCTTCCTACTAGTGTGTTCCTCAAAACTGATATTTTATGATTTAGAGGCCAAGTCTGGTATCAGTCGTATTCACAATACCTCATTGAGTTTATAATAATTTTAGTTAACTGAAATATTTTAGCCTGACTAGGTTTCTATCAGTATTCATTAACGTAAGATACTCAGGCGAATTGCAAGGAAGGGATTAGTTGAGCTGTCGAGCAGATGAGAAACTATTTCTGCCTGTCACAGTTCGTGCTATTAGCGTCGCTCTCCCTTGCCAACCAGTGGCATACAGAACCGCATTAGTAATACAGCCAGTTTGACAAATCACAAATAAACGACTATTGTATTTACTTGTAGCTAATCAATAAATGGTCTAATAATATTTCCTTTTCCAGGTAGGCCTATATAACGAGGCTTTTTGCAACTTTGTTCAATCTAATGTAAGTTCAGAAATCTGTGTGTGTTGTGGCTGCCCTGAGTTGGTAGAGCATGGTGCTTGCAACGCTAGGATCATGGTTTCGACTCCCACTAGGGACCTGGGTACGAATATGTATGTATGCATGCACTACTGTAAGAGAGCTTTGACACTGACTAAAGTTGTTGCCCACGCAGGCCTTCCCACAGGTCACCAGATTTTTCAGTCACTTTGTATTAAAGGGTTTGCTAAAGGGCATATATTATAATGAGATAATGTTTTAATGTGATCTGTTTGGTGTGTTCAAAAGGTTGTGGCTGCATTTCAGAGGATGCGCTCAGAACAGCGCAGCATGGCCTCAAAGGCTGCAGAGCTAGAGATGGAGATCAACGAGCACAGGTAACTACAGTACTAGTTCCCGCTTCTATTTCACTCACTGTTCACCTCTGTGGACTTAACTATGGACTTGGCCACAGAGAGGAATGATCTTTGATCAGTCTGTAAGGTGTTAAGAGATGAGAGATTTGGACACTGGGGGGTGAATCAAGTCTTCCCTGGATTCCTCATTTCCTCTCCTCGCCTCCCTCTCAAAATGCATTGGAGGAAAGGGTCCAAAGGGAGGAGCATAATGTCTTAACTTTTAGATTTTTGATATTCACCCTTATTACATTCCTCTCACAACGTCCCTCTTTTTTTCTCAGCCTAGTCATCGAGACCCTAAAAGACGTGGATCCAACCAGGAAGTGCTTCCGACTGGTGGGCGGGGTGCTCGTGGAGAGGACGGTTAAGGAAGTCTTACCAGCTCTGGGAAGCAATAAAGAACAGGTAAGCTTTTGTTTGCTTGCTCTTTGGGGTATAATCCGGGGTTGCTGTAAAGCACTTTGGAATGACTGCTGTTGTAAAAAGGGCTGTCTAAAATAAGATTGTTTGATGAGAAGATACCATTAATATATCAACTGTCAATATGTACATGATGTGGTGGCCATGAGCGTAGTCCGACTGGGGAAGAAAACCTCTAACCTTCTGGTTCCAAAGTACTCCAGCCACACTACAGTCCAAACACTCCAGTTGCATAACGTTCCCAAGAGGGCAATCTCACTTGGAAGTGTTTTTAATAAAGACAAAGCACTAGAGCAACTGACGCCTCCGACAAGAATGCCGGCCTTTACTTTATTTTCATTTCCTGACAATTCTGCATGTTAAATCACTACCGTTCGTTGACACCCAGCACATAATCAACTGCACACGATCAACGTTAATTATGGTGCGTCTTTCCTTTAACATAATTACCAATGCTATAGGTTGTTGCAATACTATCTTGTAAAACTAAATCACTGCTGATCATACATCATGATTATCTTTCTGCTGTCCCCTCTCTTTTCCTTACAGATATCAAAGATTGTAGAGTCCCTCAACATACAGATGCAGACAAAAGGCCGGGAGCTCACAGAGTATCGGGAAAAATACAATATCCGATTGGTGGGAGAAGGAGAGGAAGGACAGGGCAAATCGGCAGCTACCTCCAATGGGGGCGGGTCTAAAGGCGGTGCCGGCGTTCTAGTTTCATAGCTTTGTGTGTGGAGACTTTAGTGCGATAGGAAATTGTGCGGAATGCCATCGAGCATCAAGTCAGCACAGATCCTGGAAGGCATTTCAAAGGCAGAGTTTGACGTGTGTCTTGCATGAAAGAAATTATATAATTAACCAATGTCACAAGGGCCAGATTATCCAGAACATTCATTTCAGATCAAAGTGATCCCTTTTCACCTGTAGTTCAACAAAACTTAAACCAACATTTCACTTACACTCTGGTTTAATTACAAGCCTTTCGCCTTTTACTCAAGACAGTGTCTCATCAAAATCTTACGCGATGATTGTTGTAAAAGACATGCCTTCTTGATGACCATGTATTGATTTGAAGTTTATTTATACTCTATTGTCAGTCATATTTCAATGTATATTATGATCCTGTTGTTGGGGGCTCTGTTTTTGAGGTTTGTCTCTGGCATGCTGTAAAATAATGCTTGCAAAAGGAATGACAATCTGATTGGAAAAACACTTCATAACAACGCACTGTATCGTTTCAATCTTTCTTGAAGGTGCACTGTGCAGAAATAGCTCCGAAATATCCTCATTGCTAAAATTCTAGTAGTTCTCCTAATTTCAGTTTGTGACAAAACAAGCAAGTGTAGAAATCATTGTACGCTCTAAACTGCTGTGAAATATATTTTTCCATAACCAAAATATTGTATTTCCAGCTGTTGGAAGCTGGTGTACAAAACCTAAATTAAAGAAGCAAAAAATGAAACTTAAGATCAGGGAGCATAGAAATTGCACGCACAGAACATATTTGCTGCTTCTTAGACTTGTGTTCGATGATAATGACAGATCTATAACTCACATTTCTATGTGCATTTGAGAAAATAAAAAAACAGTGTGCCCAGAGTATCTGGTTGTAAAATCAGCCTCCCAAACGGCAGCCTGTTCCCTATATAGCGCACTACTTTTGCTGAGGGTGCCATTTCAGACACGCCCAGTCTCTGACAGCTGATGTATTGGTATAGTCTTAAGTGCCCCCAAAGTATCTGAAGCACACAGCCCTAAACTACATCATCTGTCACCATGTAGTTGTGTGGAGAAAATTAGTTTTTTTTGTGTGAATGTTTAGGAATAAAAATAAATGTAAACATGGTTTCTGATCTCTGCTGCTTTTTGCCTGTATATACATAATATATAAGTCATATTATACAATCAGTTTGCTGGTGGTCACTGTTTCAAGCGTCTTTAGAAAGCCGCCAGCAGTCTCGTTCTGCTGTGGGGACCCTTTCATGGGCAAATACCTGAAATACCACATGAAACAAACCTGGACAACATCTTCAGAGGATGGACCTACCAGCTGTCACAGAGCTATGGCATGCCATCCCCCGGCCCAAGTAAACTATACAGTACCTGTTAGAAGGGTGCGTTAATGACGTTCATACAGTACCCATACAAAAAAGGTTTGGATTGTGTGTCCAGGGTAGGTGATGGAACTGTACACAGCAACGTGAACATGCTCTTGGTACTTACTGTATATAATCGATCATTCATACATTCTTTCACAATTTACTAAAGTAAATAGTTTGGCTATACTAATTTTTTTATTTCACCTTTATTTAACCAGGTAGGCTAGTTAAGAACAAGTTCTCATTTGCAACTGCGACCTGTTTTAATGTAACGTTAGAATAGTTTCATAGGAGGCAAAGGTACTGGTGGTTTTGACCAAGATCGTGTTAATTTCAACAAACACGGATATGGACTATTTGGCAGATAGTGTTTGTACATTATAGCACTACTATTCGTGAGATGGGAAAATAATTACCGACGAGGATGGGATTCGAACCCACGCGTGCAGAGCACAATGGATTAGCAGTCCATCGCCTTAACCACTCGGCCACCTCGTCCTCAACGTATACTTTAGAAGCAACAATACAATTTATCTCAAGTTCACGACAAACCAGTGTTTTTTATTTTATTAATTTTGTAATACTGGCTTTTCATATTCAAGATACCATTTTCATAAAAGTGCTAGCTAGCCGCACAGCATATTTGAACGCCCAGCTGTTTGCTATGAACACAATAAATGCTCCATTATGTCAAACTCTATATGCCCTTCTATTCTAGGGTTTGTGGTAACATGAAAAGCGCATAGACAATATCACAGTTGCCCCTACTCCAAACACACAAGGCTTCGTGTCTGAACTTGAGGCTAGCGATCAATCTTTGATTAAAAAAACATTCAAACTTTACTCGGCACGGCTGTGCTGCGATTGGGTCAGAGATGGTAGGAGATAGTGATGGATAAGAAAGTGAAGCATAGTGGTACGAATGAAGGAGGGAGTAAGAAAAATAAAGCGGGATAGAAAGGGAGAAGGGGTTTGAAGGGGAGAGTGAGGTCTATGGAGGCAGAAAAGGAAGTTTGAGGAGAGCAACATAGTTTCCAAAGCTAGCCGCAGTTCGGAGGTAGAAAGTGCCGAGGAAGGGCTAGATAAATCGCGAGGGGAGCATGGAGGTGAGGACCATAAAGTGATTCTGAAGTTTAGGGAGGAAGGAGGAGTTGGGGCGATGAGTACGATAAGGTTGACGGCTGTGATAAAATAGTTGATTGGGGAAGTTGTCAATGCTAAAGTGTTAAGAGATGGGAGCTTGTTGGTATTCTGTAAGGACATGGCGCAGAGGGGAAACGCTCTCAGAGTGGCGCAAATAGGGAAGTGTAAGGTGGTGTTGAGCAGCTGGACTGATCAAGCAGGGAAGCAGTGGATTAAACGGGTGATAACAGGAGTGCCTGTGAGTGTTAGCACTAAAGAGGTACAATTTGAGAGGAGGCGTTTTAGTGTATTCAAAGATTGCAAGCAACAAGGGGTGGAGTTAGGGTAGATTATGTTACTGTCTATTCTGTTACACTTCAAGGACTGGGTACTGCCAAATAAAGTAACCATAGGATATATGAGTTATTAGGTGAGGGCTTATGTACCAAAGCCTTTAAGATGTTATAACTGCCAGAAGTTTGGGTGTGTGGCAACAGTCTGTAAAGAGAAAAAGAGGTGTGGAGGGGAGCGTGAGTATGGGAAGTGTTGGGATGGTGTACAAACAAAGTGCTGCAGCTGTGGTGGTGCTCATAGTGGGTGTGCGGCAATGAAGCAGGCAGTGGAGGTGCAACAAGTGAGAGTGGAGAGAAGGGTGTCATATGCAGAGGCAGTGAGGGTGATCCAGGGAGATACAGGTTCAAGGGCGAGATGGTTAGGAGCATCTAGACCGGGGATTATGGGGCAGGTGGGCGACAATATGGTATACATAGATATTTTTGTAAAGAAAATCTGCAATTTCGTGGTATCCAATTGGTAGTTACAGTCTTGTCTCATCGCTGCAACTCCTGTACGGTCTCCGAAGAGGCGAAGGTTGAGATCCCTGAGTCCTCAGAAACACAACCCAACAAAGCCACACTGCTTCTTGACACAATGCCCTCTTAACCCAGAAGCCAGCCACACCAACATGTCCAAGGAAACACCGTACACCTGGCGACCGTGTCAACGTGCATGCGCCCAGCCTGCCACGCCACAGGAGTCACTAGAGCGTGATGGGACAAGGACATCCCTGCCAGACAAACCCTCCCCTAACCCGGATGACGCAGGGCCAATTGTGCGCCGCCCCATGGGCCGGCTGAGACAGCCCCTGGACTCAAACCAGGATCTTTAGTGGCACAGCTAGCAACTGCAATGCAGTGCCTTAGACCACTGCACCACTTGTGGTTCGTAAAGACAGAGATGTAGGGGGAGGGGGGTGATGTGCTACCTTTTAAAAGCAAGTACGGGTGCTAGTGGTAGTGAACAACTAAAACCCCTGGAAGATATTGGACCTGGAAGTGCTGAAGAGGGTGGAGGGCCAGGATATAAGTAATGTGGTGTGGGGATTTTAATGGGGGGGGGGCAGATGGATGGAAATGGCCAAGTAGAGGGAGAGGGAGAACGAGAGAGGAGCATCCTGGGGCACTAGATAGGAGGGAGGATAGGAGGGATGCTAACTTACTTTCTGGAGAGCAGGGGGTTAGTATCGCAACATCAGAGTGGGTTCAGGAACGGTAGGGGAACTATGGACCCAGTGCTCTGCTTAGAAACAGAGGTCAGGAAGGCTCAGGTGAACAAGGAGACTGTTGTAGCTGTCTTTTTTGATGTGGAGAAGTATGATATGATGTGGAAGGAGGGGTTGTTAATCAAGCTTGATATCATTGGGGTAGGAGGAAAAACGTACAACTGGATAAAGGATTTCCTGTTTGGAAGGTCTATCCTTTTGAGATAACGGTACACCACAGGGGAGTGTGATTCGTCCTCTGTTGTTCTCAATCATAATCAATAATGTTTACTCTCAGGTACAGCCAGATATTGGGAGGTTGTTATTTGCAGATGATGGGGCCTCATGGAAGAGGGGAAG
The DNA here is from genome assembly GCF_018296145.1 of Oncorhynchus tshawytscha. Lineage (NCBI taxonomy): Eukaryota > Metazoa > Chordata > Actinopteri > Salmoniformes > Salmonidae > Oncorhynchus > Oncorhynchus tshawytscha. The sequence goes on along the minus strand of NC_056438.1, from coordinate 17,303,095 downwards.
AAATGTGCCATACGTAGTCAGGAAGTTACAGGAAGCAAGTGAGGAGGTAGAGCAGTGGGCATTAATGTGGGAATTCCGGTTCTCTGTAGAGAACTCAGACACTGTTCTTTACCAGAAGGAAGGTGGGAGATGAGGTATGCTTGAGGTTATATGGGAAAAACTTGGAGAGGGTGGGGTTCTTCAGGTTCCTTGGGGTAAACGTTGACACTAGACTGACCTGGGCAGAACACATTGAGTGTTGGGAAAGTGTAAGAAGGTGCTCAAATGTGATGCACTGTCTGACAGGGAAGGAGTGAGGGGCTGGGCGTTCCTCATTGAGGATAATGTATGTTGCATTGATCCAATCTGTAATAGACTATGGCAGTATTGCGTATGGTTGGGCAGCCCGGACCTCATTGGAAAGGCTAGATGTCATACTGGAGCAAGGACTTGGAATATGTAGAGGGGTGTTTCGGACATCCCCAGTGGCTGCACTACAGGTGGAGATTGGGGATATGCCATTGCAGATTAGGAGACAGCAGCTGCCCTTTTTTTTCACCTATATTTAACCAGGTAGGCTAGTTGAGAACAAGTTCTCATTTACAACTGGGATCTGGCCAAGATAAAGCAAAGCAGTGCGACACACAGTTACACATGGAATAAACAAACATACAGTCAATAACATAATAGAGAAACAGTATATTTACAGTGTGTGCAAATGAGGTAAGATAAGGACATAGGCCATAGTGGGGGAATAATTACAATTTAGCAATTAAACACTGGAGTGATAGATGTGCAGAAGATGAATGTGCAAGTAGAGATACTGGGGTGCAAAGGAGGAGGGGGGGAAGGGGATGAGGTAGTTGGATGGGCTATTTACAGATGGGCTATGTACAGGTGCAGTGATCTGTGAGCTGCTCTGACAGCTGGTACTTAAAGTTAGTGAGGGAAGTATTGGTCTCCAGCTTCAGTGATTTTTTTCATTGGCAGCAGAGAACTGGAAGGAAAAGCGACCAAAGGAGGAATTGGAATTGGCGAAGGCAGAACACAAGCTTTGGGTGGATGGGTAATACCCAGGTGAAGGAGATGGGACTGTATGCAAGGGAGTTTAGTCTAACAGTAGCTATTCCTGTACATCCACCATGGCTTCTCCTGCCTCCAGTTGTTGATCTGGAAGTGTTGGAGAGACTACAGATACCAAGGAAAAGTATATATTTCCAGTACAGAGGAAAGTCGGGGAGGGGAGGTCGAGAGGAAGGGACAGAAGAGAGGAGGCTATTTTTACAAGATTAAGGGTGGGACACGGCTAGTTTAATAAGAACTTAAATGTGATCGGAAAGCATCCAACAGCAAAATGTGATTATTGCCAGGGAACACACACCTTGGAGCATGTATTGCTGCAGTGTGGGAAGGAGCGAGGCTGAGATCCAGTATGAGGGAGAAGGGGATACAGGAAATTAGTTTAGAGTATATTGAGTAGAACGTCATTAGATATAGTCACACATATTTTATATTTTTAAGAGCAACGGGGCTGGCATGTAGGATTTGGTTTCTCTCCGTACTCCAGTACAGTAGGTGTCGGTAATGCACCATAAAGTTGGATGCCAATCGCTAAAACCCCATCGAAGAAGAATAACACGTCCTAACGTCTTGTTGATGTTCCTGAAACGCTATGAGATAGACAGAACCGCAAAGCATCAGATATGAAGGAGGCACGTACAATGATTTCACGATCTAAAATCGAACACTGTGTCAGCACTGCCTGGTTTCAACGACACGAGATATTCGAGCTCCCCCACGTACCCAAATTGCCAAATTAGCTAGCTAGCGCCGTGTAGCTAACTAGCTAGCTAGCCAACTAGCAGTGGTAGATTTGATACCTTCCTGGGGCATATTGCTCACGTATTTTTGACTTGCTGCATGTGGTGTACATGTAAAGGTCGGGAATGCATTTATCTAAGAAATGTTCCGCGTTCAAAGTGGTGCTCGGCGCTCTGGTGCTCGTGGCACTCTTACAAATGATCTACCTCTCCTTCCTATCGAAACTGCACGGTAAGCAGCAGCGCTACCGATACTCAGAGCTCTTCGGGACCTCTGGCAAGAAAAATGCCAACCCGGAGAAAAACTCACGGAAAGAGCGTCTCAGGTACTCTCTGTCCACAGGGGGTATCTTTGATCCCAGCGGACAATACCGCGTGTACAAGAACTTGATAAAAAGCGATTTCTCTACCAATCAGAAACCAGGAGCGGATGCCAACTCTCACTTCTTGGCCTTAGCAACGCACACATCCATCAACAACTTGCACCACCTGAATTCTTTAGTGGAAAGGTGGCAAAACCCTCTCTCTGTGGCCATATTCGCTCATGGCCAAGATGTCAAGTTTGCCACAGCCCTGGTCTACGCCCTCACCATCTTCTGCCCTCAGATCCAGGCCTTGGTGGACTTTCACTTAGTGTGCCACTCTGGGCAGATGGCCAGTTTCCCAGAGCAGGACCGGGAGCATTTCACCGGGCTTGAGGACTGTGCAGCTGTGTTTGCCAGGCTCGAGACGCACCGAGACAAATACCAGAACTACGCCATTGGTGGAAATGGAAACGTCTCCTACCCGAATAATCTCCTTCGGAACGTTGCCCGTGGCGGCACGGAAGCCAACTACATCCTGGTCATCGACATCGACATGGCGCCCAGTGCTGACCTCCACCAGCAGTTTCTGGCACTGGTCATGAGACGTGAACCCGCCACGGACGAGGTCTTCGTGCTGCCCGCCTTCGAGATCCGCCACGTACGCAAGATGCCTGCCACCAAGTCGGAGCTGGTGCAGCTGTATCAGGTGGGCGAGGTGAGGCCCTTCTACGAGGAGCTATGCCCGCGGTGCCAGGCCCCCACTAACTACTCTCAGTGGGTGAACAGACACAGTCAGGGTTTGGGTCCCCTGGATGTGGCCTATACATTGTCCTGGGTGGACCCCTGGGAGCCCTTCTACATTGGGCACCGCACCGTGCCCTTGTATGACGAGAACTTCAGGCAGTACGGCTTCAACCGCATCAGCCAGGTATGTGCTGTATGGATACGGGTAACCAGGTACTCTAGATTGCAGTGGAGATGCGGCACATGTGTGTGTATGGTTGCAAACAGTTAGGGCTTCATTACATCAACTGACACCGTACACTGCAGAACCCTTGCACTGCAGTAAAATATATAGTGTCTTTGGAAAGTATTCAGACCACTTCACTTTTTTCATTTTTTGTTATGTGATAGCCTTATTCTAAAATAGATTTTAAAAATCCTCAGGAATCTACACACAATACCCCATCATGATGAAGCGAAAACAGGTTTTCAGACATTTTTGTAAATTTATAAAAAATAAATACAGAAATACCTTATTTACATAATTATTCAGATCGTTTGGTAGGAGACTCGAAATTGAGCTCAGGTACATCCTGTGTCCATTGGTCATCCTTGAGATGTTTCTACAACTTGATTGGAGTCCACCTGTGGTCAATTCAATTGACATGATTTGGAAAGACACAACCTGTCTATATAAGGTCCCACAGTTGACAGTGCATGTCAAAACAAAATCCAAGCCATGAGGTCGAAGAAATCTTCCTTAGAGCTCAGACAGGATTGTGTCGAGGCACTTATCTGGGGAAGGGTACCAAAACATTTTGGCAGCATTGAAGGTCCCCTAAAACACAGTGGCCTCCATTCTTAAATGGAAGAAAGGCCTTGGTCAGAGAACCCGATGGTCACTCTGACACAGAGCTCCAGAGTTACTCTGTGGAGATGGGAGAACCTTCCAGAAGGACAAGCATCTCTGCAGCACTCCACTAATCATGCCTTTATGGTAGAGTGGCCAGACAGAAGGCACTCCTCAGTAAAAGACACATGACAGCCCACTTTGAGTTTGCTAAAAGGCACCTAAAGACTCTCAAACAATGAGAAACGAGATTATCTGGTCTGATGTAACCAAGATTGAACCCCTTACCTCTTCTCCCCCTTCTCCTCTCCCCTCCCTAGGCCTGTGAGCTCCATGTGGCAGGCTACAGGTTCTCCGTGCTGAACGCTGCCTTCGTGGTGCACAAAGGGTTCAAAGTTCAGGGCGAGTTCCACAGCAGGAAAGACGAGGAGAACCGAAGGAACCGCCTGCTCTTCCGCAGCTTCAAGGAGGGCCTGAAGACCAAGTACCCCTCCTCCCCTCGACGCTGCTGAGGAGACCAGGTGAGAACACTGGTGCCTGATTGACACTACACGGTGAATCAATGGGTTGGCCTGGTTACGCAGCCACCGTAGTTGCTGGTATCGTGCTAGGGATGATATCCAAGCCAACATAGTACGGTCTGGCCCTATAGTGTGATGCAGCATTGGATCACTTCTCCCCTAAGTATGGCTCTAGGGGTTGATTTGGAGAAGTTCACAAGACTTCTGTCCAGCAAGAAATCAACAAATGACTCGCTACACTACAACATGAGCCAGTCTGGTCCATCAATTTCTGCAAATTTTTCTTTCATTCAACCCCTGGAGAGACACCTGACTACTAGGGTTTCTTCATCATCGTTACCTATGTATTTACAGTGAGGGTGGTACTATCATTTCCAGTGGTTTCCAGTGCCCTCTGACCTTCATCCAGCTCAAGGAGAACAAAACATTGAAACTTTTTACTTACAGAGTATTTGTGACACAGAATATTTTGTAAATATGACCTTGTTCTATATAAGTTGGGACACTACCATAGAGAGATGCAGTCTATGTAGCAGGAAAGAGTGAGTGGTCTGGGTTTACCACTGTTATGATACCAGCATGTTAACTGGAAAAAGTTATTTATTTAATACCTGCAGGTTTTACAAACACTATTGAATGTTTAGAGAGACTGTAAAAGCAATGGATAATATACATGTTATTCACTACTACTGACATAGATACTCTATTTAATTGAAATGCTCACTTATTTATAAAGGATTAGATTGTTATGGTTTGTGAATATTTGAAGTGTGAAGTGTTTTGTGAACACTGATGTTGTTTTCTTAAAGGTGATCAGCTGTTCAGGTCATGTACAGTGTGTAGGCCCTAGCGTCCGTCCCAAATGGCACCCTATTCCCTATAGACTACTAATAGAACAATAGGGTGCCAATCGGGACCTACCCATAGTCTGCATCCTGGATATTTGGCGTGTGAACATATGGTACAGTATTACTATTTTCTGCATAGATGGGGACTGACTCGTTAGACCTGTGAAAAACTTACTGTAGCACAGAGAAGCTCTGTACTCCAACCACTAATAAATGTTGTTTTTAGTTATTTGGGAGTACATTTTTAATTACATTTTGAAAGTTTACATATTAGTGAGATATTTTTCAAATGTAATGTTTTCTCCCTGACTTGAGAGTGGTTCAAGTTGTCCGAAAGTAAATGTCCATGGTTTGTTTGGATTCCTATTAAAATACAACAAAACTTTTAACTTCATTCTTAAATTGCTTTTCAAGAAATGTCCTATTTGGAGTGGAAGTTAATTGGCTGAACTATGTTACTACATTATTTAAAACGATCAAAATATTTTTTGACCATTTCAATTTGCTATGTAGAACGTTTTTTTGGCACACACTTGTGTGTAGTAGCAACACACACCAGCAGAAGGCAATGGAGTGAAGGTTCTCTATGTTCAGAGGATATATCTTGTAGGACTACAGTTCTTGTTCTGTTGATTCTAAATCAAGTTCCTGAGTACGTCAATCCAGTAGATTTTCATGCTAACCATATATTTCTTAGATGATTGGGAAGGTGTTTACATCTTAGATAAGTGTTCAACTCCAGTCCTCCAGTACCCCCAACAGCACATTTTTGTTGAAGCCCTGGACAAACACACCTGATTCTACTCATTGAGGGATTGATGATTAGTTGACAAGTTGAGTCAGGTGTGCTTGTCCAGGGCTAAAATTAAAATGTTGTGCTGTTGGGGGTACTGACTTAGTTGATTGGATGCAAAAACTACACATTTCTCTCCCGTTTTTTAATGAATTCCGTTGTCAATTCAGGAAGTGGAAAAGTCAACATATATAAAACAATGGACAGTTATCCATTCATGAATTTGCAAGTGAACTTGTATCTTTCCATCCGAGCAAACCGTATCTGTAGTGTGGTGTTGTTCACAGCTTGTGAGGCCACAACATGTCTGAGTTTAAAAGATATCCCTAAACCGATGGGAGCTGACGCCAAAGGTGATTTGGCCTAACATCCAATTAAAGGCCCCTTTTTACTAATCAACATGACCTGTATTGAAGTAAACTCTACCGAGCCCTGTGATTTGCCTAACGCCTGATAGGGGTATGTTGAATTAGATCTGTAAGGCAGACACACATCTAGTGGGGTTGCGTCCCAATAATATCAAATTATTTTGAAATGTGTGATCGTTCACTAGTTTCCCACAAATCTGAAAGCATTGGGAGGGTGGATGAGGTGGAGTCAAGGGTTAGTGGAAGTTCCCACCATATTCCTTATTATACCAGTAATGTCCTTTCAAATCAGTGTAGTGAAGTGAACAAAGGAGATATTATTGGGACGTAGCCTAGAAGTCTTCCAATAAGAGGGAACTACAGAGCAACACTAGAATGGCCTAGTGATGTTTTTCACTTCATGGTGGTGTTTTTTTTTTTTCTAACCTAATGTATTTCTATGGGGAATCATAGGCCTTCATAGGCTGCGTTTACACAGGCAGCCTAATTCTGATATTTTTCCACTAATATTGGTCTTTTTTTCCAATTTCAGCTCTTTCGCCCATAACTGGGCAACAAAAATCTAAATTGGTCTGCCTGTGTAAACACAGCCGTATAAGCATATCTGAAAACCAAACTGGAAATGATATATTTTTTCACGAGTAGGGACTAAAGACTTGCGAAACAGTCTGTCGCAAGTGGTTACGGTATAAAAATATATACATTTATATGACAATCTCTCATCTCAGTTGTATAGAGAAACTTAATAGCAACAACACAAGTTAATGAGGTTAGCTGACTAGTGGTGTGGTGTGACGGTTGCCACGTGAGGACGTTCGTGACAAAGTGACATTTTTGTGGCTAAGCCGCCTTGCGTTCCCGAACCAGGTGGAGAGACAAAGTGAATAACACGCTATCACTGCTGCTGGACACTTGGTTCATCATACCAACCCGTTCAGCTCATAATCTCAACACCAGCTGAACATTTCTTGGAAGTCTTCCTATCTAAACTGATACACATCTCCTCTCTCACCCCAACAACTCCACTTCACAACCATATCATTTAAAAAAAAAAATCTTCCTTCAACATTCTTTTCTTTTGTCGTTTATTTTTTGTGTTCCTCTCCTTTATCTCACAGGACCAATGACTATTAGCATATTGTCTCTTCCTCTCTCTCTGATTCCCTACCCTTCTCCTCAGTGTCTCCCTCAGCCCCCTCCTTAGTAACCCCCACCTCGTCCCATCCATGGTGTTTGGGGGAGGTGGGGGTGGTATTAAGCAGGTTTGGTGAGGTAAAGTGGGGTTTATCTCCACAGCTTTGGAGAGCTGCAGCTTATTTGGGTCAGGGAGCTTTACGACAAGAGCAATTAGGGCTGGCCTCTATGTGGAGCTAGCAGGAGGCCTACCACTGGATTAGCAAGGAGGGGAGGAGCTGTGTTTCACACAGTGTGTGTGTGTGGACAGCTTCTGTACTACGGGGGGAGGCCAGACCAGCTGGATACCCAGGCCTAGTGGTGTTTTATTTTGGTGGGGGGGGGGGGGCTTTGTGGAGTGAGGAAGCAGTGACCCCAAAACTAGGTCTGGAGAGTCAATGTGTGTCCCAAAATGGCACCCTATTCCCTTTATAGTGCACTACTTTTAACAGCCCTATGGGCCCCGGTCGAAAGTGGTGCACTGTAAAGGGAATAGGGTGCCATTTGGGACGTGCCCATATATTAAAGTAGTGCTGAATGACCTGTTGTCTATGGCCACAGCATGTTAAACAGTCAGTCGTTGAAAAGGTTCACCATTAAAACCTTATTGCGTGCTGCTAATGACAGGCTACCTCTGTTGATTGACCATTAGAGAGCACTTGACTGGTAAATCAATCAATCAATGCCCTTCTTAATTGATTGCCCCTTAGGGGATAAGTAAAGTTGTATGGAATTGAATTGAACCACGACTCTGTCTCTGTATGCAGAGTTGAATAACATAACTGTATGATGCAGTACAGGATAAATGCTGTCTGGTTATCTCAAGGTGCATTTTGAGTGATTTTGTGTCATTGAAACAACATTGAGGTAAGTTAAATAAAATGTCACCAACTAGAAAAGGGAAATCAAATCTGCCCTACACTCTCCAAGTAGAAGTTGTTGAGTGTTCCATGTCTGATGGGTCTGCCTGAATTCAACGGAGGTCACTCTCAAGCTGATAGGTCATGACCGATCAACAACGTTAAAACTTAACTATGACTTCTTTTTTATTTAAATCAAAAGTAGCTTTTGACTACATGGAAATTGTTTTTTTTTAAATTACTTAAGTAATATCCTAACTATAAACCAAATAGGACTACACTTCAGTAAAATGTGAGAAGTGCTTGTGTCTCAGGGTGAGAGGAACCGGTCAAACACATGTATACACATGAAATGTATACATTTCCCCAAAAAGGTGAGACATCTGTCTGAGGGGTGAGAGGAACAGGTCAGCTTTTGTCACCTGGTAACACTGAACTCCGGGAGGGAGTGATCTGTCTCACTTAGACGAGTGTGAGCTTATCAGTCATCAAATGGCAGCTTCAGGAGTAGGTTATGTCTGCTTATGGAACGAGTTCCCACCGATGCACCCAGATTACTCTGGCCAGTTATGTCCAGTGTTCTTGGACACCCTGGCTGCTAGCACCTTAAACGTATCCTGCTAACACGTCTTCCTTCTACCCTCCGCCCCCCTGGTATCCAGCTAGTAGGGGCAGTTCTTATAGGGCGTGACACTGACCGGGGGCAAAGACAATCAGGCCTAACGGATCACGGTAATCTCTCTCACCGAGCCTCACCAGCGCCTTGCTTTTAGCCTCCAGGTCGTCCTCGCCTCTTTCGCCTTCAAGTCGTCTTCCCCGCTGTCCAGCGGGTTCCTAGAAGCCTCCTCCAAGTTCTCCCCTCCTCCCCACTGTCGCATGAATTCATCAAGAGCGAACAGACGGACGGTGGCGGGCAGGGCGTCCCCCTCTGACACATAGTTGCACACTGTCACGTGCACTGAGGCTCGAACACATACATACAGACACACACACAACAAGGAACCAACAAGTTGGAGCAGGAACCTACTGACCTGACACTGGTCACACGGAGCTAAATGAAACCTGTCTCCTCGATCGATGCGCTAATGCAAGATCCTCTATCACAATCATTTAACAGATGTAGTAACAGATGAAGGATGACATGATATTGACTGTGTTTGTACACCAGCTGCACATTCATTGGGCCCTCAGCTTGGGACCCCAGTTAGGATTTGACATGATACATGTTGTATTGCATTAAGACTAAGTGGAGGCGAGTGCACCAAGAGGGGATACAATAAATCAGGATCAATGAGTTAGCCAGCTAACTTTTGATAAACAACCAGAAATAACAAGGATTTTCTTGTTCATTGAAAAAGCTACACTTAGATTATTTAGGTAAATTAGCTGGCTGGCTAACTCCTTGATCCTGCTTTGTAGTAAACCTCTCTGGTACACACTGTGGTAAACATGTTTTTCCATAACAAAAAGCAGTAGAAATAGTTTCCATTTGTTAAACGTCACTCAAGAATAAAGACAATTATAGAGTGCTGGGTCAGTAACCGAAAGGTCGCTGGTTCGAATACCCGAGCCGACAAGGTGAAAAATCTGTCTGTACCCTTGAACAAGGCACTTAACACTATTTTGCTTCGGGGACATTGTACTACTATGGCTGATCCTGTAAAACAAGGCATTCACTCGCTGGAAAATAAACCATTTGTATTTGTTATGAATTAATAATAACCATGCTAACAATGTGTCCCCAAATGTGCATCTCTGAGTATCTATCGATCAATCAATTACTTAAGTCTCTTCGGTGCTCTTTAGAGTAATTATGAGCTCAGGTCAGTGTGTATGTAGTACTCTCCTATCAGTGCCTCTAGATGACACACAAACAAATGTTATGCATGAGCCTTTAAGCACTCTTAAATCACCATCCTCTTCATCCCTCCCCCACTCTTCTCTCTGTCCACCTGTCCCTCCCGCGGCGCCCGTTGGCTGACCACCTCTCCTCTGACGGGCGTGGCTGTGGGTGAGGCGGGAGGGAGGATCAGAAGAGGTAAGTCACTGAAGCAGGAATTAATGAGTATTAAAGTATTAGGTGAGAATAAGTCCTACCTCTAAGCCATTTAGCATTTCTAAACAACTCCAATAACACCTGTTATATCATTGAATCGCAGCGAGGCTGCATAGCATGAGAATGAAATGATTTCCCCTTGAGAGACACCTAAGACAATAAAGACATGATGGCCAAACTGGTGAGTGAAAAGTTATCAGTGAGTTCGCAGGTATGGAGACTTGAAAGACAAGTACACATTTTAAACACAATGTTTATGAGTATGATATTCAATTTGACTACAATTGGTAAAGGAGTGATAACCATCAAATATAACTCAATACCAATGAGACTCCAATCCAAATCCACAGAACTGCCTATTGAGTTGCAGACGGAATGCAAGAAGCGAACAGTGAATAGTTTTTTTGACACAGGGCTTCTAAGATTTCAAAGAATTGTAAGACTCTCATTTCCTTGGATATTCTCTTCTAGTCTCTGGGTGATGATGTCATGGCGGCAGGGTGGCTGTAGTTACATATGAGGACACTGAGGTCCGGACCTGGGTCATTTTTTTTGTTGTAAAAAAAATATACATACAGACTCAGTTGGGGTCTCAACTTACTGTTGAGAGTTAGAATAGTAGAATACATAAGGTGAAATTTTGAAACTTAGTTGTGCATCAGCAGTTTTCCTCTTGTTATGTCACTCAATCAGCCCATGTCAGTATAACATTTTTAAATTGGTAAATCAGTCTAGTTAGTTTAGCCAGCTTTCTAAACCAGTAGTAATCATGGCCATATTACCTACCTGGCATATGCTTGCAGGACACATGCCCAGGGGCCCTGACCTCCAGGGGCCCTGACCTCCAGGGGGCCTGACCTCCAGGGGCCACCCATTGATTTTGTTAGTCACTCTCACTTGGATATCATATGGCATAAATCATGTCAAAGTGTGTAGAATTACAGGAAATGTACAAATGTAGCAACAAAAGAGTCTTGTAAAGCAAATGTATTTGTTTACCTTTTCTCAATAAAATACTTTTTCTGCTAACAGATCCCTCTGTACGTATTACATTATAGTTTTTAATCCCAGTGCTGTATAAATGTGAGTTATTGTGTAGCGGCTAATAGTATAGCTCATAAGCTGTGTGTCTGAAGATCAACTGAGGTGAATGAAGCTACAGCAGCCAATGTGATAATGGCTGGGGTCATTTGTGCTTGTTTTTGCTGTGCTCCTAATAGCATTTTAGAGTTTTTAAATTGTATACAAATGCAGTAAATGACCTTTACCTTTCTAAAAATGTCAAGACAGACATCACCATGACCACTAATAGCCACCAGGATCATCTCCTATAGTACAAAACAAAACAAAGTATGAAAATGTATGCACTCTACTGAAAGTTGCTCTGGATAACAGCGTCTGCTAAATTACAAACATGTAAATATGTAGTTCTTGTAGCCTTAGGTGCTAGTCACTAATGACAGATTCAGAGCACAAGGGCCAATGGCCAGCCCAGTAATTAAACAAACAAACCCTGAAAGTGATCCGTCCACCCACCCATCCGTCTCTGGATCTATTTTCTCCTGCAGAGAGCCTAAATTAGAATGTGTCGTCAGTTGGTCGGTTAGCCAACGAGAGGAGATCCCCTTGTGTAAACTAATCTTCACACACAGCAGTGGATGATACCTTCGTTAGGGTGGATCCATAGAAATAGTATTACTAGAGAGCGGGCATCTCCATCCAAGTGGTGATTCCATGATGGGTGGCCAGAGCTCGTGCTTCAACTTCTATGGGTGGTGTAGTACTTTCTGGGACTGTATTAGGAGGATGGGCCATTAACTGAAGCGGAAAAGAACATCTCATTATGATATATAATCTCTGTTCGGCTTTATGACCCCCCGGTGACATCTAGACTAATTTGACCATTGATTCAAGTTAGAAGGGATTTTCTGTAGAATCTCTCCTGGAAATGAGATGTGTGTTAGTTAGGTAACTTGTCATTGTGGTAAATATTGTACAATGTGGTAAACATTTTGGGGGTTTCATTTTCATTAGCATGAAAAGTTACATAGACAGATAGCCTTTATGCTTTTTAGTTGTGTTTGGAAACCTATTCCTGTGGATATCATCATATCACAGGGAGAAAATGATCAACCCGCCATACACTGTACCTCTCAACAACAACAAAAAAAGTCAACTGATATATAGTACAATGCAAACAACAAAAACAGGTATGTTGTGAACACGTGGTAAATGCTGGTTAAAATAAGAGCTCTGCGGTGTCCTTCTGACTGTTAAGATGAGATGAGGATTCCCCCTTGTCTTTTGCTCTTTCACCTCTATAGCACCGCTCAACAGCGTCAGGGGAAGTGAATATTTTGTTTGTTTGGTGCTGCGAGGGAGGCCCTGATAGGTGGGGAAGGAACAGGGGAGCAGGCGGGACACTAGACTTGTCTGAGAGTGTACTGGTATTGAGTTGCAAATGCATTTGTAATTAGCCCCTACTTCACTTGCAGGGAGGGAATTAGTGTGTTTGTGTTGGTGTGTTATGCTTATGCGAGTGTGTGTGTGTGTGCTTACTGCATGTGTTTTGCTGTGTGTGTGTTGACCCCCTTTTCTTTGGGGAGAAATGGGGGTTGGGGCCAATGATGAGTAAATAATGGTAATTAGTTCTCCTCCCAGTTGCTTGTTAATTGTGTTGTGTTGTGGATTTATACAGCATGGTTGGATGGATAATACCCCGCCCACAGGGCCTAACACCCCCTGCCTTTCCTGATGGCAAAACCAACAGCTAGTTTTTAAGCAGGGCTTCTTGCTTAAGCCTAATTAATTATGCCAAGTGGGGTTCCACCATCATAATGCCTTGGACTGCATCACAAATGGCTCTCTCTTCTCTATATGGTGCACTACATTTTCCCAAGGCCCATAAGACTCTGATCAAAAGTAGTGCATTATTTATAGGGAATAGGGTACCATTTGGAACGCAGACCTTGTCTTGTCCAGAAAGGGGAAGAGGGGAGGGGGGTACGGGAAGGGGGTCCAGATATGCGCATATGGTCACAGAATTAATTAGAACAAAAATGTACACAAATGTATTATGTTGTATCTCTGTAGAAGTAGTGGTGTTATAGCACATTCTGCTTTGAGATCTTAGTTGTTTAGTCACATAACTTATGAGACCATTTTTTTCGGCCAGGTAGCTAAACCATCCCGTTGTTAACTTTCTTGCCTTTATAGTCAATATTGCACTCTTGCAAGTTTACAAGCTGAACAAAACACATTGGAGAGTTGGTGATGCCGCAGTACATGCTCTTACTAAGACCAAGGGCTCGATTCAATCCCTAGCGCTGAATATCAGAGTTACAGCGTGATTGAAATGTAAGGGCAATGTTCCCGCATTCACGGAGACTGCATACACAGTAAACGTTGCATATGTCGGCTCAAGCGCGCCATACTGCTGAACTTCTGCAATACAGATTGAATCCAGCCCCAAGTGTTTACCACCTGTTTCCTGACACTTCAAATAACTCTGCTAACAAATGGATAAATGTTGCTACAAGGTTGATGACCACTCTTCAGCCCCAATATGTTTGATTCAGCTTGGAAACTTTGCTTGCTCAGCTTGGTATTTGGTATTTTATTAGGATTAACTGTTGCAAAAGCAGCAGCTACTCTTCCTGGGGTCCACAGAAAACATGAAACATGACATAATACAGAACATTAATAGACAAGGACAGAACTACATAGAAAAAATGTAAAAGCACATGTAGCCTACATATCAATACATACACTATATAGGTCAAAGAGTGCAATGCTGATAATTACGTTAAGAATATGAACAATTTGATTAGGTTAACATTGGCGGGCTCGATCAGCACGCTATTGTCTGTATCATATCAAAACAATGCCTCTAAGAATGTATAGTATTCAGTAAATCAATACAGTTTAAACACCCTGATACTGACTGACGCACACACACACACACACCATCATCCGCTCATCCCGTCTTCATTTTATGATTCATCCCATTCTAACGTCTTGGGAGTGGTTTATCAGATTTCAGCTCCCTTAGTCTGCTCTCAGTGTTTAATAGATTGGGGGTTGGTTGGGGTTCAGTGAGGGGGTTAGAGGGGTGTGTGTGGCAGTGGAGGGAAGTGTCTGAGACCTAACAGGGTCAGATTAATGGTATGATCTTCCCCCGGTTCATCTTTCTCCCTCTCTCTGTTCCTCTAAATACCGGCTGTGTGCCACTTGAACACACACACACAGTACAATCCCCCCTGACACACACGCACACACTGCACCCCACTGCCCTGATAATCTAATCTACTTTTAGGATATAACATATTGCCAGGTTATCATCCGCTGCCCTCTGGGAATCTGTACTCTTTCCTTGAGTTAGGCTACTTGCTGTTTCTGCTGACTTCATTTGAAAAATACTATATTTGACACAAATTGGTTTTTTACTTTTTAAAACCTTAATATTTTGGTTGATATTGAAGTTAAACTGGATATTTTTATATGGACATACTGTATAAACATTTAAAATAACAATGTCCCTGTACATACAGTGTAGACCTTACCATGAAATGCTTACTTACAAGCCCTTAACCAACAGTGCAGTTCAAGGAGAGTTAAGAAAATATTTACCAAATAAACTAGAATAAAAAATAATTAAAAGTAAGTAATGTAAGTAGTCCGGCGGATTTGTCAATGAATTGTTCAGGAGTCTTATGGCTTGGGGGTAGAAGCTGTTAAGGAGCCTTTTGGACCTAGACTTGGCTCTCTACCCCTTGCTGTGTGGTAGCAAACAGTCTCAAGTCTCAGAAAACAGTCTCTGTCTTGGGCGACTGGAGTCTCTGACAATTTTATGGGCTTTCCTCTGACACCCCCTATGATATATACTACTGTTCAAAGTTTGGGGTCACTTAGAAATGTCCTTGTTTTTGAAAGAAAAGCAAGTTTTTTGTCCATTAAAATAACGTCAAATTGATCAGAAATACAGTGAAGACATTGTTAATGTTGTAAATGACTATTGTAGCTGGAAACGGCAGATTGTTTATGGAATATCTACATAGGCGTACAGAGGCCCATTATCAGTAACCATCACTCCTGTGTTCCAATGGCATGTTGTGTTAGCTAATCCAAGTTTATCATTTTAAAAGGCTAACTGATCATTAGAAAAACCTTTTGCAATTATGTTATGAAAACTGTTGTTCTGATTAAAGAAGCAATACAACTGGCATTTAGACTAGTTGAGTATCTGGAGCATCAGCATTTGCGGGTTCGATTACAGGCTCAAAATGGCCAGAAACAAAGAACTTTCTTCTGAAACTCATCAGTCTATTCTTGTTCTGAGAAATTAAGGCTATTTCATGCGAGAAATAGCCAAGAAACTGAAGATCTCGTACAATGCTATGCACTACTCCCCTCACAGAATAGTGCAAACTGGCTCTAACCAGAATAGAAAGAGGAGTGGAAGGCCCCGGTGCACAACTGAGCACAAGTACATTAGTGTCTAGTTTGAGAAACAGACGCCTCCAAAGTCCTCAACTGGCAGCTTTATTAAATAGTACCTGCAGGACACCTGTCTCAACGTCAATATTGAAGAGGCGACTCTGGGATGCTGGCCTTCTAGGCAGAGTTCCTCTGTCCAGTGTCTGCGTTCTTTTGCCCATCTTAATCTTTTATTTTTATTGGCCAGTCTGAAATCTGGCTTTTTCTTTGCAACTCTGCCTAGAATGCCAGCATCCCGGAGTCGCCTCTTCACTGTTGACGTTGAGACTGGTGTTTTGCGGGTACTATTTAATGAAGCTGCCAGTGAGTACAGGAGGGGACTAAGTACACACCCCTGAGGGGCCCCAGTGTTGAGGATCAGCCTGGCAGATGTGTTGTTGCCTACCCTTACCATCTGGGGGCAGCCTGTCAGGAAGTCCAGAATTCAGTTGCAGAGGGAAGTGTTTAATCCCAGGGTCCTTAGCTTAGTGATGAGCTTCGTGGGCAATTTGGTATTGAACAGCATTCTCACATAGGTGTTCCTTTTGTCCAGGTGGCAAAGGGCAGTGTGGAGTGTGATTGAGATTGCGTCATCTGTGGATCTGTTGGGGCAATATGCAAATTTGAGTGGGTCTAGGGTATCCCGGGAGGATGCTGTTGATGTGAGCCATGACCAGCCTTTCAAAGCACTTCATGGCTACCGACGTGAGTACTACGAGGCGGTACTCATTTATGCAGGTTACCTTCGCTGCCTTGGGCACAGGGACTATGGTGGTCTGCTTGAAACATGTAGGTATTACAGGCTCGTTCAGGGAGAGTTTGAAAATATCAGTGAAGACACACACCAGTTGGTCTGCGCATGCTTTGAGTACACGTCCTGGTAATCCGTCTGGCCCCGCGACTTTGTGAATGTTGACCTGTTTTAAAGGTCTTGCTCACATTGGTTACAGAGAGCGTTATCACACAGTCATCTAGAACAGCTAGTGCTCTGGTGCATGCTTCAGTGTTGCTTGCCTTGAAGCGAGCATAAATGGCATTTAGCTCGTCTGGTAGTCTCACGTCAGTTGGCATAGTGCCAACTGTAAAGTTTGGTGGCAGAGGAATAATGGTCTGGGGCTGTTTTTCATGGTTCGGGCTAGGCCCCTTAGTTCCAGCTACAGCATACAATGACATTCTAAAAGATTCTGTGCGTCCAACTTTGTGGCAACAGTTTGGGGAAGGTCCTTTCCTGTTTCAGCATGACAATGTCCCTGTGCACAAAGCAAGTTCCATATTGAAATGGTTTGTTGACTCGAGATTGATGTGGAAGAACTTGGCTGGTCTGCACAGAGCCCTGACCTCAACCACATCGAACACCTTTGGGATGAATTTGAACATCAACTGCGGCCAGGCCTAATCGCCCAACATCATTGCCCGACCTCACTAATGCTTTTGGGCTGAATGGAAACAAGTCCCCGCAGCAATGTTCCAACTTATAGTGGAAATCCTTCCCAGAAGAATGGAGGCTGTTATAGCAGCAAAGGGGGGACCAACTCCATATTAATGCCCATGATTTCGGAACGAGATGTTCGTCAATACTTTTGAGAATGTAAGTGTATCTTCCTCTATCTTTTTTACTACAAAACATAGAAATGCACAATTTTCACATATGTTGATGTTGGGGTGGTGCTGGAGATAATGTATATGAATACATTGTATTACTACAAAACATAGAAATGCACTGCATTTTCTGTTTGACATATTTGTTGATTTATAAATCACGGCTGATTGATTCAATTGGACTAGTTATTTTCAGAGGTGTACAAAAGAGTAAGCAATAAAACAAAATAAGAAACCAAAAACCTTCTAATACAATAACATATTTACTTACTAACTCAGCTATTACACTTACATTTTGCATAAAGTCTGAATTACTTGTCTGATGACTTAATAAAGTCTGGATATCTTGTCTGTTGACTTAATTCTATAATCAATCATCACCCTGAATGTCCCCAGCTAAACCAGCATTGTCTGATAAGTAAACCCATATTTGTGTCGTGTAGACAGATTATTAGACAAGACTAAATCCATTTACCTTATTCTAAACCATGACCTCTTAATTTGAGTACAACCTCTATTTTAAAACATATATGCATACAAAGCCCATAAACTTGGTTTGGTGGTGGTGGATTGGCAAGCATGTGGCACTCTAGACTAGGAATGTACTGGGCAAGGTTGGGGTCAATCCCATTTCAATTCAATCAATTAAGGAGAATTATTGGAATTCCAATTCAAGAATAGCAAGACGTATTTTTAATGTGTATCTTCCTAAACTGATCCCAACCCACCTCCACCAACATATAGGCTAGCTATCATAGTAGTTTGGGGGGATATGTTTTGTCAGATATTTTCTTTTTTATCACCCCTACATCCTGTGGCTATGCTAGCCACCATTGTACACAAACCCATTGACATCACTCCCTAAACAAAACAGTAATAAATTAAACTGCAATGTGCATAAAGACCCAGATCTGTTGAATGAAATAGAAAAGCGATAGGCTATAACCCAATGGGCTAATTGGACATATCAATTCCCCATTGCCTATACACATATCATAGCCTTTCATGTGTGTTTGTTGTACCGCATTCATAGACAGATGCTTATTCTAAACCGGATTTATTGTCCCCTAAACACTGATTAATACTATAAGATCAGAGAGGTATTGAACCCATGGGGCTGGATCATGTAATACCGTGCCCTCGTGTAACTGTCGTGGATCCCCATCATCCTGCCTCGAGAGACTGGTGTTTTTTTCCAATCCTGACCCGGGGACCAACCGGGATGGGGAGATTACGGTATAACAGTGTCCACTTCAATTAACATGCGATTAGTTGTCAGGTGCGTTGAGAGCAATGCAGTCGCCTCGGAAATGTCGACGCGGTAAATGGACGCAGCCTCCACGCATGTGATACAGGTTTACATGCAAGCCTAACGCGCGGTATCTCTGGCGCTCATATCCAATCCTTATTAAATACGGAGGGTATATTATAGCTGTCTGTCGTCTATAGCCCCTACATTTTCTGAGCCAGGGTGCATCCATCCACCAACACTGTAAAAGACAATTATGAGGTCAATTGAAACAATCAACAACAAAAAACAACAACCAACATATAGGCCTACATAATAAAAATGAGATCAGGTCATTTCAATGATTTGTTCATTTAATTTGACCAAAAAATATATATTTTATGAGAACAACCAAAAATATAGAAAAGTATGTGATTTAATTTACTAAATGTTAATACATTTTGTAAATATTAATAATAATAATAATATTTCTCTCAACTTAACAATTTTAAGATATTGCAACAATTTGCCCGTTTTTTGGAGGATTGTGGGTCTAATTGTTTTTTTACACAATGTTGTGTGCATTTTTGAAGAAAGAAAAGTAGGCTATATTTCTATATTCGTATTGAGCAGCTTGTGCTATGTTGGATTATGATGAACGTTCAATGGCGAGACCACCCATTCCCACCATGACCATTTTTAATGACGGGCAAATTCAGCATCATGCAATGCTTGCAGTTCTACCTCCAGGTAGGCTACTGCTGGTGGAATAATAACTTGTTCACATGCTAGTCAAAGCGTTCATCCAGTTAGTAAATCGGAAAAATCTGACTTCCGACTAGCACGTGAACACTCATGTTGGGTTTACTAAATATTGGTGTGACATCAACTCATATTTAATCATATTATCAGTAAATCCGATAGGTAGCCTAGTGGTTAGAGCGTTGGACCAGTAACCGAAAGAAATCCCCGAGTTGACAAGGTAAAAATCTGTCGTTCTGCCCATGAACAAGGCAGTTAACCCAGTAGGGTAGGCTTTCATTATAAATAAGAATGTGTTCTAAACTGACTTGCCTAGTTAAATAATGATTCAATTTTTTAAAATCGAAAACATTTTTATGGCTATTATTAATTCCCTGGACTTACTTTATTTGTGTGAACAATTTATTCAAACAATTGTTACTCAAAAACATCGAAAGTTGCGTCTACTAATAATATTACGTATATTCTTGTTGCCTTAATTTTTTAAAGCAGATTCAAAACTTAATAATAAAACAACATCTGAAAACAACTGCAGCATAAATTCCGTTTGGTTTAGGCCTATCTAAAAGAAAAGAGAAACCCGCACACTGCTCTTGCAAGTATCACTGTTAGGTATGTCTGAAATATGCACAATTTACCAAAGACCTAAAATAGTCAGTCGCCAAACTTTCTGTAGGGTGAATTTGGAATAAGTGGGACACGTTTGGCATTTCTGTCTTCTGTAAACTCTTTCATCATCTATCCAACATATTAGCCCAACACCTGATACATTTCTGACATTTTTCCTAATCACACACACACACACACACACACACACACACACACACACACACACACACACACAAAAAAAAAATGTTCACAGGAGGCATGACACACCAGTTTGTGCACTCTGAGCCAAAATCATATGGTAGACTGGGACAGCAGATTGGATAAACTAGGACACCCTTATTATAATGGTACCCCAATGACAATTCGATTTTTTTGTGATAAGGAAGCATCTGAGGATTTAATGCGTATATGACATTCTGGTTAAATATGTTGGATAGATGTCTGAAGAGGTTACAGAAGATGGACATCTTTCTGAATTCACTCAAATAACAGTCTAATAACAGAAAGACAAAACGAACAGGATATAGCACAACAACACAAATGTCTGAATTACACAATTGAAATGATGTTAGCAACTTTTTTTAAATATATTTTGATGCACCAGTTCATAGTATGCACATTTGACATAACAATTTTGCACAGGGAATTATTTATTACAGTTTTATAACCTTAACATCAAAATAAAACGTGTAAAAAAAAAAGTGTACTGTGTCCTTCACGGAGTGAGCTTCCTATTTAACGCGTGCTCTGTCCATCTATGATGTCACACCAATGATGTGATTTGATTTTGATCATGTGTGTTCTCTGCAAGGGTTAGTAAGAATAGTTTTTATTTTCTCTTGTCAGACCAAGAATTAAACGCGTCAGGATTAAGCTGTCCCAGTTGACATGACGTCCCACTCTTTCTGAATTCACCCAACACTTAAACTATACATTCGTCCTAACCTGATTTTTTCAAACGATTTTAAGCACAAAAGTTATGACACATTTACTATTCCAATATAAAGTATGCTATTGGTCACAGAAATGTTATTGATTATTCATCACTTCATTATATTTGGGTGATTAAATTCTTTCCAGTGGGTGATTAAACCCGGTCTAATGGGTAAATCTTGTTTACCCACATTTTCCTGCTCTCTTCTCTTCCCCTCTTCCTCCCTCCCTGTCCCCTGGCCTGAAATGGATTTCGCCCGGCCTGCAGGTTATGCAGATCAGACCAATTAAATATCCTTGTTGTTAGCTTACCAATCAGCCTGACAGTCAGTGTATCCCTCGACTAAGCCAAACAATCTGATCAAGCTGCCCCCCCCCCCCACACACACACACACACCACCCCCCTAAGTGGCTAATGACCTCCGAGGCGCATAATCCGTCTCAAAACAACTACAACGATGCTAATTGCATCTAGCTATAAATACCGGTTGACTCTTGGCGTTCATTCTTTAGCCTACTAGAACGGCCTGAACTCCTGGAAGCGCATGACCCCGCCACGAATCTTCTCACATATAGCATAGCTCGCCAATACCGGGAAAAGAGGAGACACAACTTATATAAGCAACTCGCTACCAATCAGATTTAGTTTGGTGTCTTTTTCCACTGCTAAACTAGGCCTATATTTGACTCAACTGAACTTTCACATCACTCTGTAGGCGCACGGTGACCGTGGTGTGTAAAAGGACACTTCCAGCGCGTTTTGCTTCATCGCGGGCTACGGTCTCTTTATTTGAACACGCACCAGGCAGCTGGAATGATATGACCATTGGCCATGTCCATTTAGCAAATTTAGACTATTTTGTTTGTTGACAAAGTCTGAGAACAACGAAATATGTTTCCTCTGCCTATGTTCACCCCGGAGCAAGTGGCTCGGGTGTGCGAGAACCTCGAGGAGACCGGCGACATCGAGCGCCTTGGGCGGTTCTTATGGTCCCTGCCTGCCGCTGTCCCTGGCTCCGCGGGGGAGGCTCTCAACCGCCACGAGTCAGTGATGCGCGCCAGGGCGCTGGTTGCCTTCCACGGAGGAAACTTCGAGGCGCTTTACCAGATCCTCCAGAGCCACCGCTTTACGCGAGAGTCTCACGCCAAGCTCCAAGATCTGTGGCTGGATGCGCACTACCGCGAGGCGGAGCGGCTCCGAGGCCGTGCCCTGGGACCCGTGGAGAAGTACCGCATCCGCAAGAAGTTCCCCCTGCCTCGCACCATTTGGGACGGCGAGCAGAAGACGCACTGCTTTAAGGTGAGACACCAAGCTGTAAGTAATATTCTTTCGCACCAATAGTAGTTAGGCACTTTACCTTCCATAACTATAGTGACGCACCTTTCCGTGATCCATTTTACGCACCACCTGGCTATATATTAGAGAATAATATATATATATGTAGCTACTTATATTGAACTCATATCTGTAACCATGCATTTCAATACTTGGGTATACTGGGCTGACTCACTGAATGCTAATTTGTAAAACTTTTTTTTTTACATTCTTACAATGAACCATTTGAAATGAATTCAGAAGGTCCCATTATGGCACGTTGGCATATTAAGTCTAAATGACATGGACCAGGGTTATCTATTATTTTTCTCCAGCCCTGATCGCTCTTAACGCAAACTATAGGGTCAATGCCACCCTGCAAGGTTAGAAATAGTAAATCACTTAATCTCGGTTAACCCAGAACTAAAATGGGGCGTAATTTGGTCAGCTGTTATCTTTAGGTAGTCTGTTCACGAAAGATTATACATCACGTAGGCTATTTATAAATATAAACGAATTTGTTTTATTATGTTTTACGTCTTTACTTAAAATAACAACGGTGTAGTTGATATTTGCATAAAAAACACTTCATTTATCTGTGTTGTGCTGATATAGAATTATTTTGTTTTTGGAAGTTATGAATACTCAATAGTGAACATGGCTCTGTTATTACAGGATTGTGGGTAATTCAAATATTGTGGACTTTTACACAATGTTTTATGCATGTTTAAAGAAAAAAAGTAGATTTCTTTCTAAAATAGTATGAAGCAGTTTGTTGTTCTGAGGTGCAATTGATCATGATGAACGGATATCAAAACAGTCAGACAAATTTACGTTCAATAATGACAGATGCCATTCCCACCATCAACAAGTTAATGTGCACCACTCTTAATGACAGAGGCTAATGCAGCATCTTGTCACGCTTACAGCTCTTCCCGTTTACTGCTAGAGGAATGAGCACTGTGATCGACAATGCCTGCTAAGGCAGGTTAAAATGACAAGTCATCAAATACATGAAACAATATTAAACATTAAGACACAACCACTGGAAATTACTAATCAGAACTACTTACCAATTACGCTTGAAAACAATTTGTAAGGAAGGTTAATCATTTAAGTAGAAGGGATCCCACATTTTTATGTTCAGTACAACAAATATTCCATTCAAGTAACTACAATCGTTATAGTTCAGAATATATAATGCAATTTAGTGTCAAAAAGTTAATAAAACAAAAGTATTTACAACTTTAAAAAATAACCATATGGGTGGTGATGTCACTTTATTAATTATGTTTTGAACACTGCAATACTTTGAGTTGGGTTACTTCAATGGTTCTAGGCAACGGGTTTCCACACAAAAATGGAGTTATCAGAAGTAATGACTTTTTACAGTGCAGGGAAGCAATAGATGACTATACAATCTCATTGCTCAACCACCTCTGGCTTTGCCACAGATCAATATGCATCAGTATCTATGTGTGGAATCACAAAACGAATGTGATGAAAGTGAACCTGAATAGGCTACACAAAGAATATATATTTAATTTAAAAGTATTCTCAAACTTTATTTTGATCTAAATCTCAACATGTAAAGGACATGGGCGGGAAGTCATGCCTGCTTTTCAACCTCAGCCTGGGTACCAGTCTGTTTGTGCTAACAATCCACTCCTCATATGACACAGAGTAAAAGGAGTGGAATTTTAGCACAAAACAGGTCTGGATGTCAGGCTACTTCAACCTGCAGGTAGTAATCCAGGGGTTAAAGAGCACCAGGCAAGCCTGTTAAACAGGGACTGTGCTGCCGTATGCTAGGGCTGTAGTTCATGGCCTGTGTCTCAAATGGCACCATATTCCCTATAGAGTGCACTGCTTCTTACCCAAACTCTATGGACCCTGGTCAACAGGATTCCATTTGGGACACAGCCATTGAGAGAGTCAGTCTGCTTAAGCCGTGTGTGTCAGAGACCACCTGCGGCACTATTTTACTCTGGGATTTCCATCCCTCACAGCAGTGAGCAATCACCTAGGCTGTGTTCCAAAATGGCACCCATTTCCTTCTATAGTGCACTACTTTTGGCCAGCGGCAATAGGGAACATCCCTGCTAATGATAGGGGAGCAGACAGCACTTCAACCAACTAAAACCAATGAAATGCATATGAAAGCACTTGCTTCAGGGCAGGGAATAGGCATTTCAGAACATACAGCGTAAAGTTCCATCACTGACTGATTAGCCCGAGACTTAACCCTGGACAGACACTTTGAGCAGGTCACATTTCCACAGACGGTCCATGGACGTTAAACAATAGTCAGTCTCTGGCCCAGGTTGTTGTCTACAAGATTGAAGGGATAAAGTCTGTGCCTGAGCATTAGGTGAAAGGGCAGAGGCTGAGCGCTCACTGTTGCTATAGACAGTATATAGGTCAGGGGGGCTTAGGGGATATCCCCACTCCCCAGGTTACATCAGTACTAAGCTTTTCATCCTGAGCCAATATACAGTGCAACATATTCATGTTGATAATGTGGATTATAATTATTATCCCTTAAATCCAATTATTTCATCCAATTATACGATTATTTGGTTGTAATGTCTTAGGACTAGGAGATCTTCTCTAACTGATATCAATGGAGTAGCCTAGTAAAGACACTACACCAACATACTGTATACACTACCGGTCAAAAGTTTTACAACACCTACTCTTTCAAGGATTTTTCTTTATTTGTACTATTTTCTACATTGTAGAATAATAGTGAAGACATCAAAACTATGTAGTAATACATATGGAATCATGTAGTAACCATAAAAGTGTTAAACAAATCAAAATACATATTATATTTGAGATTCTTCAGATAGTGATCCTTTTCCTTGATGACAGCTTTACACACTCTTGGCATTCTCTCAACCAGCTTCACCTGGAATGCTTTTCCAACAGTCTTGAAGGAGTTCCCACATAACCACCTCAATTTGGTTGAGGTCGGGGGATTGTGGAGGCCAGGTCAACTGATGCAGCACTCCATCACTCTCCTACTTGGTAAAATAGCCCTTATATAGCCTGGAGGTGTGTTGGGTCATTGTCCTGTTGAAAAACAAATGATAGTCCCACTAAGCCCAAACCAGATGGGGTGCCACATTACTGCAGAATGCTGTGGTAGCCATGCTGGTTAAGTGTGCCTTGAATTCTAAATAAATCACAGACAGTGTCACCAGCAGACAGTGTTCCTTGCAGCAATTCGACCATGAAGGCCTGATTCTCCTCTGAACAGTTGATGTTGAGATGTGTCCTTTACTTGAACTCTGTGAAGCATTTATTTGGGTTGCAATTTCTTAGGCTGGTAACTCTAATGAACTTATCCTCTGCAGCGGAGGTAACTCTGGGTCTTCCATTCCTGTGGAGGTCCTTGATGGTTTTTACGACTGCTCTTGAAGAAACTTCCAAAGTTCTTGAAATTTTCCGTATTGATTGACCTTCATGTCTTAAAGTAATGATGGACTGTAATTTTTCTTTGCTTATTTGAGCTGTTCATGTCATAATATGGACTTGGTGTTTTACCAAATAGGGCTATCTTCCTTATACCCCCACCCCCCCCCCCACACACACACAACTGATTGGCTCAAACGCATTAAGGAAAGAGATTCCACAAATTCACTTTTAAGAACGTGACTACCTCATGAAGCTGGTTGAGAAAATGCCAAGAGTGTGCAAAGCTGTCATCAAGGCAAAGGGTGGCTGCTTTGAAGAATCTCAAATATAAAACACTTTTTGGTTACTACATGATTCCATATGTGTTATTTCATAGGTTTGATGTCTTCACTATTATTCTACAATGTAGAAAATAGTGAAAATAAAGAAAAACCGTTGAATGAGTTGGTGTTGTAAAACTTTTGGACTGGTAGTGTATCTCATTGTGATAGATATAGTTATTAGGAACACTGTTGGTTACATGAAGCAGGGAACTGACCATTATTGTGTCCTTTATGTATCACAGGAGAGAACTCGCAGCCTGCTCAGAGAGTGGTACCTCCAGGACCCGTACCCAAACCCGTCCAGGAAACGGCACCTGGCCCAGGCCACGGGACTCACGCCCACACAGGTCGGCAACTGGTTCAAGAACCGACGCCAGAGAGACAGGGCTGCATCGGCAAAGAACATGTACGTTAAGACAGACAGGAACTCTACTCAGCCGAAACCTTTTAACTTCTTGTGTCTTGTTGAACATTTTAGAAATTAAATTAAATGAAGAAAAAAATATATATATATAAGTCATTTAAAAATAATAATATAGGACTGTGGACATCTTAATTTTTGTTTTACATCAAATACATAACCAATGCTGCACCCTGGACTCGGGGGTACACGTAGCATAGTAAACAGATATCCAGGACACTCCAATTAGTATCATACCTTATGTTTCGTATGCTATGTATTCATTTGTGGATGTCTATCATACATTTTGTATGATATGTTACGAATTACAATTCTTAGGATACGTTATGAATTTGCCAAACGTGATATGTTACAAATTCCAATTTGTTGTGGCTACTGTTAACCAGGTGGTTAAGGGTTAGGAGTTAGGGTAAAGGGTTAAGGTTAGGGTTAGGGGAAGGGTTAGTTACATGGCGAGTAGCTAAAAAGTAGTCGCTAAAAAGTAGTAAGTAGTTGAATAGTTGCTAATTAGCTAAAATGCTAAAGTTATCCGTCATGATATTCAATCACGCAGGTTTTGGGTTGCTAGACGTTTGCGTTATACGCCCGACCAACCACCATACTTTTTTTGTTGCCTTAAATAGCCTTCTATCTTATGTAACCATACCAAATGTAACATAACATGTTAATTTTAGTGTCCCGGATTTACAATTACTATGTTACGTCTAGCCTATGAGACCAGGCTGAATGCTCTCGTTGAGAGAGAGAGTACCAGTTAGGTACCACTTAAACCAACCATGTATCTCAAAAAACTAAAATATACTCCTCTCTCTTTCTTCTCTCTTCTCTCAGACTGCAGCAGGACCCCACCCACCTGCCTTCCGGAAGCTCCCCTGAGGGTTCTGCCCAGGAGCATCACGCCCACCACCCCCGCCTGCTGGCCACCTCTCCGCGTCACCCGGGCAGCCCAGAGGCCAGCGACTGCAGCACGAGCACCGACCCCCGGGGCACTGGCACCTCCACCCCAGACCACTCCGTTAGCAGCGACAGCGAGTTCGAATCCTGAGGGTCGGGTCACTGACCACAGCAGGAGAGAGGCTCTCATTGGTTAATTAAATCCTGAAGAGAGAGACTGTCATCAGTTCTCAGCCAGGAAGGACCGACCCCACAGATATATAGAGACAATAGACACTGTAGAACTACTATGTCTGTAGCTTGAGATTGGACACTTGGACAGGAAGTTCTCTATGAGAGACTTGATATGGACACTTGATGTGGTTGCTAGTGGACGAATGGGGAGGGGTGGGGGATTGGGGATTAGACCATCTACAAACACATGCACTTAAAATGCACCATCGCACATGACTGTAAGGTAAACTGTTACTAAGTACCATATGACTGTGCTACTGACTGCTATAAAAACCCACTAGAATTCTCTGCTCTGTAGATTTGGACTACAATATGGGTAGAAAGAAGTCAGTCAGTCAGCAGCGATAACATATTCTAGGACTGCAATTCTCAGGCACGTTATTTATAGAAAGAATATAAACATACAAAGTCGTAGGGTAATTACTGAGCTTGAATTATAATATTATATGTTTTGATACTTAATGGTTTCAACTCATCGGGGGTCTATTTTTGAGTAGTCGATCATTGAGCGCTAGCTTTAATCCCATTTCTTAATTAGTCCCTTACAATGACCACTGCCTTCTGTAGGCTGTTGGTTTCCTACATGATCAGTCGTTGGTGGACACAAAACTGCTTGATTGGATTGGACAGGTCTGCATTTCTCTTCATACACATCACTGCCTTAAGAAGGAAGTATATTGGCATCACAGCCCCAATCTTCTAGTTTGGCTAACATTAGGCACCATTGCAGACCATAACTGTCCCTAAAGCTAACACAGCCTAAAAAAATGGTCTCTAGACAATCTTGTAATGCATGGATAAAGACATTAGACATCACTATACATGGTGGTTTAAATGTTTTCCTGTATTATGATCATGTGACTACTGTATAACAATGTTGATGTGTATCCAAAACATCCTCATTCTAACATTATCCAGTTCAAACCTGTTATATCCTTTTAGACTGTGGTTGGAGGCATCTTTCAGTGTGGAATCCTCTGTGCAGATTTCACTAGAGATGTCCTTGCAGGAATTGCCTGTCAGAGCAAAACAAAATAAGTGGGATAAAAATGAAATGAAAGCAAGATTGATAAATGAAGCACAACTTGGTCTTAACTCATTGATGTGCCTATAAACGTTTGAGGACTGAATGACCTGTTTAACATGACCGTTTCATCTTTATATATTTTTAATTTAACCAGGAAAATCAGCTAAGAACAAATTCTTATTTACAATGATGGCCTACCGGGGAACAGTAGGTTAACTGCCTTGTTCAGGGACAGAACAACAGATTTTTACCTTGTCAGCTCGGGGATTCGATCCTGCAACCACTCGGTTACTAGTCCAACGCTCTAACCCAGGAGTGGGAAATTCTAGTCCCCGAGGACTTGATTGGTGTCACAGTTTTGCACCAGCCCCAGCTAACACACCTAACTCCAATAATCACTTAATCATGATCTTCAGTTTAGAACGCAATTTGATTCATCAGCTGTGTTTACTAGGGATGGAGAAAAAGTGTGACACAAATCAAGCCCTCGAGGACTGGGGTTGCCCACCCCTGGTCTAACCACTAGGCTACCTGCCACCCCATATAGGCCTACCCATATAAATATCACCATACAATACATCATCATGGGATTCATTCATAGAAAAATAAGTATTTTGTAAAAATGTGTCTGATGTATGCATTTGGAATAAATGAAAGTATTTTTATCTAAACCTGCTGAAGTCTGTGAACAACGAGTCCACAAGCGTTTCCAGGATGGAACCATATTGTTTGTTTGTTTGGGAGGGGGGCTCATATGCATTGTGTTTTCTGACAAATAATTTGCTGAACTCTAAACCTTATCTAAATCTTAGAATGAATAATGTGGCAAATGAGACGAAACTGCTTGGTGTAACCCTAGATTGTAGACTGACATGGTGAAAACATATTGATGCAACGGTTGCCAAGATGGGGAGAGGTCTGTCCCTGACCAAGCACAACTCTGCTTTCTTGACATCACAATCAACCAATCAAGTCCTAGTTTTATCACACCTGGACTACAGCCCAGTTATTTGATCAAGTACTGCAAAGAAGGACATAGAGAAATTATAGTTGGCCCAGAACAGAGCAGCCCAGCTGGCCCTTCAATGTACACAGAGGGCTAATATCAACAACATGCATGTCAATCTCTCCTGACTCAAAGTACTGTAGAGGAGAGGTTGACTGCATCACTACATGTCTTTGTGAGAGGTATTGATGTGTTGTCAGCACTGAGCTGTCTGTCCAAACGACTAGCACACAGCTCATACCCCACAAGACTTCTTCACAGCCCCCAAGTCCAGAACACAGGCTAGGAGACGCACAGTACTATATAGAGCCATGACTACATGGAACTCTCTTCCACATCAAGTAACTCAAGCGACCAGTAAAATGTTACTTAAAAACAGATCTAAAAAAAAATACACCTCATGGAACAGCATGGACTGTGAAGACACACACACACACACACACACACACACACACACACACACACACACACACACACACACACACACACACACACACACACACACACACACACACACACACACACACACACACACACACAGACAGATATACTCTACAATCAGACACACATTGTGATATTGTACATTTTAAATTGTAAATGTGTAATATTGGAGCAATATACATTTGTATAAAGCACAGTGTCTTGTATGATGCATTGTTTTATTATGTTGTATTGTTATAACTCTGGTTGGACTCCAGGAAGTGTAGCTGCTGCTGCTAATTGGGATCCTAATAAAATACTAAATACTAAAAATGTGCTGGTTTCTAAAGGATTACGACAAACTACATAATTCTCAGACATTTTTTTATTGAAGAAAGAAAGTGAAGTGTGAATCAGACAGTGTATAATTGAACTAATAAGAGTTATTTTGACAACACTAGCCTTCCTGTACGCAAGGTCGGCGTCGCCCCCCTCTCCCTGTTATTTTGACCCCGCCCACATTTCAAATTACCGAAGGAAGAAGAATACAGCTGCTGTAGCTCCTATATGCATTTTGCATTAATATTTTCCGCATGTTTTCAAAGCAATCAAAACGTGTTGCTTAATTGGATTAGCCCACCTGAGAGCCCCGGCTGGAGGGAACAGATTGAGATCCTCTCCTCTCCAGCAGCATCAGTGGACCATGGATAGTGAGGGCAGAAAGGTTGTCGTCTGTGACAATGGCACAGGGGTGAGTGAGTGTCGATTTAACGTTATTTAAAAAAAAGTTTTTTATCACTACCCCATGGAGTTAAAAAAATGATAATCTGAATGTTTATTTAGGATTTGGGAATAAATTATGAGAGTAGTAATATGTATTGGAATTTAACAATTTGCAATAAGTAATAGACTATATCTTAATCACGTGTATTTGTGTTGATAACAACAGCACAAATTAAGTTGTTTTCTAAGCACCCTGCTACAAAGCTGCAACATTTTATTCGTAAAGGAGATAACAGTGTCTGTCACAGTAAACGGTATGGTGTCGTAGAAGGCTATGAAGCAAGCTGCTCTCTTTGCGCGCTCGGTAAGGGTGTGGGTCTAATATGGGTGCACGTCTGTCTGGACTTGTCACAGACTCCTTCTCTTATCCACACACACTGCCATACATGGTGTTGATATCGTGGAGTGAGCTGTTATTGAACGGGAAGAAGGAACACAAGCAAAGAATTGAAACAATTCTCCATTCCCCATGCTTCTTGAGTTCACTCGCACCATATCAATGGCTATTGGAAGCCCCTTTAAACTTCCTGTCCCGCAAAAGCACACTAGAATCACGAGCTACATGTTAACTGATGACTGTAGGCTAGCTTACGCCACCTCCACTCGTGGCTGGTGCTTGGAATGTATTGTACACCTTCAGGCTATGGAATGTGTCTTGGCTACATAGACAAGTTAGGGCATTTCAATAAATGGTGTTGTAAGCACACAAGTAAACAGACAGAAATGTCCCAATAAAATGTATAATTTACTATTTCAAGATGCATTTTTACAGTGTTGTTGCTGACTTGATACAGTTTGACATATCCACTATTAATGTTGAACTGAAAATATTTTGCAGAAGTTCATCACAAGAGAAGTGACATTATTTGTGGTTCAATTTTGGTTTCCGCTCAAATGCACAAAAACAAGGACTTTTTCAGTAGCTCGAACTGTCCCTCACCCCTCATATTGAAAGTGTGTTGAATGTGTATTTAAGGACTACAGAAAGTGTATTGAAATACTATTGAAATACTATTGAAAGACGGTTGAAAGTATGCAATAGCATCATGTTTCTTTCATATTGGTTCCCATGCAGTTTGTCAAGTGTGGCTTCGCTGGCTCCAACTTCCCAGAGCATATCTTCCCTGCCTTGGTGGGTCGGCCCATCATCCGGTCAAACACCAAAGTTGGAAACATCGAGATTAAGGTGAGGTCAACGGAGCAATGACAGTTGATCTCTAGCCTAAACACTAACAGAGCCACAGAAGTGTCCTCTGCTCTTTACTGTGCTGTGTATGATTGTGAAAGCATCAGTTGAATATTAGCCATCTCCAAATACTGTCAATCCCCTCTCTGACAATCATGTTTGAGAGCTAGCCTAATATCTTAAAATTGCCATGTCTGTACTCTGTATGTATATTTCTGTATGATCAAATGTATCCAAACCAACTCCCTTTTTGACCCCCCAACCCTGGGCCTGACCTCCAACCTCTAACCCCTAACCTATAGGACCTGATGGTGGGTGACGAGGCCAGTGAGTGTCGCTCCATGCTGGAGGTGTCCTACCCCATGGACAACGGCATGGTGCGCTCCTGGGAAGACATGCTACACCTGTGGGACTACACCTTCGGCCCTGAGCGCCTGGACATCAGCCCCCCAGACTGCAAGGTCACCATTCTTTCATTTGTCCTTTTTCCTTTAATACACTTTTTAGGCAGGTTACTGGGATTGAGATAAAATCACATTTCTGAAGGAGAGACATGGGTATGAAATCCATTTAGTCTGTTAAACTTCCAGTGTTTTAGTGGACTATTAGGAAAATGGTTCATTTAGAAAACACTTTTTACAGTCCACCTGCCTTCTGTATGTGTTGTAATGTTGCGGATCAATGAAGTTTCATTTGATTCAAGGTGCTTCTGACGGAACCGCCCATGAACCCCACTAAGAACCGTGAGAAGATCGCTGAGGTCATGTTTGAGACCTACCAGTTCCACGGCATCTACGTCGCCATCCAGGCCGTGCTCACTCTCTATGCCCAGGGTAAGGGGAGACTAGACCCACAGACATGGCTCTCCCTGTAATATATAATGATATACTGTAGTATAAATGCCTAGACTTTACCTCAGCGGGCTTACAGTCTTGTAAGGAGCTGATTCAAACCCACAGTCACTTTCTTACGGTCTGTTATGTGACACTGTGTGTCCTGCCTTGTCCTGTCTCTAGGTTTGTTGACAGGCGTGGTTGTGGATTCAGGGGACGGGGTGACCCATATATGTCCTGTGTACGAGGGCTACTCTCTACCCCACCTCACACGCAGGCTGGACATCGCTGGACGTGACATCACGCGCTACCTCATCAAGGTGTGTTTCTATATATATTACCACCCCGTCACATTATGAACCAAACTATGCCTTTATATCCCTTGTGTCAATCATAATCAATGCAAACTTCTTAAAAATTGACAGTTGAATTCGTTTTTAGTTATTTATTGCCCGAGAGAAGCTGTTTCTTCCCCTATGATCCCTCTCAGTTGCTGTTGCTGCGTGGCTATGCCTTTAACCACTCGGCTGACTTTGAGACGGTCCGCATGCTGAAGGAGAAGCTGTGCTACGTGGGATACAACATCGAGCAGGAGCAGAGACTGGCTACAGAGACAACCGTGCTGGTGGAGTCATACATGGTACTGTAGAAAACGCCTCTCCTCTCATGTCAATCAGAGAGAATGTTCATTATTATTTATGAATGGTCTCTTAGCCTGGGTGGCAATCTGTTTATAGCAATGTAGCAATGTTGCAAAACTCCCAGGCTAACCTATATGAATCTCCTACCTAATGCTTCTGCACTGTATATCAATCATGACATCAAATTAAAGCCATCAGAGAATAGAGGTGTGAATTTGTAAGTAATATAATAATAGATCATTAAGCAGACACTTTATCCAAACAGTCATGCCCATTTTCAATGTATTAGTGGTCCCGGGAATTGAACCCAATATACTGACGTTGCAAGCACCATGCTCTACCAACTGAGCTATCGAGAACCACATCATTTATTTATTTAACTCGCTCTATGCTACAGCTGCCTGACGGTCGTCAGGTGATGGTGGGAGGGGAGCGGTTCGGAGCACCGGAGGCCCTCTTCCAGCCCCACCTCATCAACGTAGAGGGTGCAGGCGTGGCTGAGCTGCTGTTCAACACCATCCAGGCTGCTGACATAGATCTCAGGTCAGATATACACCCTCCTGCTGTTGGTCTCCACATGGTTTAACTGATACTGTAGCCTCATCCTGTACTGTGTGGTGCTGTAGCCAACTTCTCTATTGTTTGTTTTTAATGCCATACAAGTGGAGGAGGCCAGCCTATAGCGTCAGGTCCTACAGTACATTACATTGTGGGCCGTGCTAGAGTTAGAGATCTGTGCAAGTGTTACATAGTTGTTCTATATATGTGGATATTACCAATAGAGCCCAAGCTATTTTGTTTGGTAGCTGTACTAAATATGTGAAGCTATGGTATTATAAACCTATAGTTGACTTATTAAATTGCAATTAAAACTGTATGCAAACATACAGTTGAAGTTGGAAGTTTACATACACTTCGGTTGGAGTCATTAAAAATCATTTTTCAACCACTCCACAAATGTCTTGTTAAACAAACTATAGTTTTGACAAGTCGGTTAGGACATCTACTTTGTGCATGACACAAGTAATGTTTCCAACAATTGTTTACAAACAGATTATTTCACTTATAATTCACTGTATCACAATTCCAGTGGGTCAGAGGTTTACATACACTAAGTTGACCCTGCCTTTAAACAGCTTGGAAAATTCCAGAAAATTATGTCATGGCTTTAGAAGATTCTGATAGGCTAATTGACATCATGTGAGTCAATTGGAGGTGTACCTGTGGATGTATTTCAAGGCTTACCTTCAAACTCAGTGCCTCTTTGCTTGACATCATGGGAAAATCAAAAGAAATCAGCTAAGACCTCAGAAAATAAATTGTAGACCTCCAGAAGTTTGGGTCATCCTTGGGAGCAATTTCCAAATGCCTGAAGGTAGCACGTTCATCTGTACAAACAATAGTACACAAGTATAAACACCATGGGACCACGCAGCTGTCATACCGCTCAGGAAGGAGACATGTTCTGTCTCCTAGAGATGAATGTACTTTGGTGCGAAAAGTGCAAATCAATCCCAGAACAACAGCAAAGGACCTTGTGACGATGCTGGAGGAAACTTACAAAAGTATCTATATCCACAGTAAAACGAGTCCTATATTGACATAACCTGATAGGTCGCTCAGCAAGGAAGAATCCACTGCTCCAAAACCGACATAAAAAAGCCAGACTACGGTTTGAAACTGCACATGGGGGCAAAGGTCGTACTTTTTGGAGAAATGTCCTCTGGTCTGATGAAACAAAAATTTAACTGTTTGGCCGTAATGACCATCGTTATGTTTGGAGGGAAAAGGGGGAGGCTTGCAAGCCGAAAAACACCATCCCAACCATGAAGAACGGGGGTGGCAGAATCATGTTGTGGGGGTGCTTTGCTGCAGGAGGGACTGGTGCACTTCACAAAATAGATGGCATCATGAGGAAAGAAAAGTATGTGGATATATTGAAGCAACATCTCAAGACATCAGTCATGAAGTTAAAGCTTGGTCGCAAATGGGTCTTCCCAATGGATAATGACTCCAAGCATACTTCCAAAGTCGTGGCAAAATGGCTTAAGGACAACAAAGTCAAGGAATTGGAGTGGCCATCACAAAGCCCTGACCTCAATCCTATAGAACATTTGTGAGCAGAACTGAAAAAGCGTGTGCGACCAAGGAGGCCGACAAACCTGACTCAGTTACACCAGCTATGTCAGGAGGAATGGGCCAGAATTCACCCAACTTATCGTGGAAGGCTATTCGAAATGTTTGACCCAAGTTAAACAATTTAAAGGCAATGCTACCAAATACTAATTGAGTGTATGTAAACTTCTGACCCACTGGGAATGTGATGAATGAAGTCAAATCTGAAATAAATAATTCTCTCTTCTATTATTTTGACATTTCACATTCTTAGGAACACCACTTTATTTTAACTGACCTAAGGCGGGGTATTTTTACTGGGATTAAATGTCAGGGATTTGGGAAAAACGGAGTTTAAATATTTGGCTAAGGAGTATGTAAACTTCCGACTTCAACTGTACATACATACTTTTTGTCTTCTACCATATTGTTTCTCTCTCCTTAAGGTCTGACTTGTACAAGCACATTGTTCTGTCAGGAGGCACCACTATGTACCCCGGCCTTCCCTCCAGACTGGAGAGGGAGATCAAACAGCTGTACCTGGAGAAGGTGCTGCAGGGGGACACTGAGAAACTTTCTGTAAGCACACACACACGCAAGGAAACGCACACATGCATGCACATGCACACACACATGTATGGACACACACACACATACAGTACCCACACACACCCACACTCACAGTACAATAAACCTGTGTAATGATAGAGATGGTGTTATATGTTCCTTTATCTTAGTTTACCATATATTTTTCTACCCTCTCCCCTACCTGTCCCCCCTCCCTTCCTCTCTGCAGAAGTTTAAGATCCGCATTGAGGACCCCCCAAGCCGTAAACATATGGTGTTTATGGGTGGAGCGGTGCTGGCCAACATCATGAAGGACAAGGAGTCCTTCTGGCTGAGCCGGGCTGACTACCTGGAGAAAGGCCTGAGGGTTCTGGACAAACTGGGGTGTGGCGTGAAGTAGAGGTGAAATAGAGGTGTTTAGCTAGGGTCACACACACACTCACACACAGACACAGACAGAGATAAGGTCTGGGGGTGCTGGACAATCTGGGGTGCAGCAGTAGACAGAAGTCTGGGAGTCCTGGGTTATATTCACTAGGCTCCAAAAAACGATGTGCTAAAAACAACCCTATTTGGGTTATTTGGTAACTCAGCGCTGGTTAAATAGTGGACAGAACACCTAGGGTTATTTTGACCAACAAGTTGGGATGTTGGGATTACCCAAACATGGGTTCATTTAGCCATCAGTTGGGTATTTTTACTCTCACGCTGGGTTGACCTAGCAGCTGGGTCTTTTTTAATATAACCCTTAGGTTCTGTTCAGGAGGCGTGATGTATTAGGGGTGTGTCTTTCAGCTAGCTCTTATTGCTCACCCATGAGATTAAATGTCATTACTGTTCATTACAGTTCATTACAGTATGTTAAGTCTGTTGTAAGAGAATATAATTTTCATATTCGTCACTGTCAACTTTCCAAGTTGTTTCATACTGTCAAGTTAACATATTGTATTGCATACAATACAACAATTATACAGTACAATACACATGTAAGGTTTCATATTTTACCATTTCAATTCTCACTGTGTCTAATGGAATCATTTTGAAGTAGCCATTGTTTCAAATTCATATGCAAATAAATATAACTGACGTTAGCCTAAACGTTAGCCTAAACGATAGCCTAAACGTTAGCCTAAACGTTAGCCTAAATGCCAAATTGAATAAAGTGAATGTCATTGTTTTTGATGACTGACTAGCAGTGGTGGAAAGTACTTAAATAAAAAATACTTTAAATTACTAGTCCTGTAGTTTTTTTGGGTATCTATCCTTTTATATGTTTGACTACTTTTACTTTTTCTCCATTACATTCCTAAATAAAATAATGTACTTTTTACTCCATACATTTTCCCTGAAACCCAGAAGTACTCGTTACATTTCGAATACTTAGTAAGACAAGAAAATGGTCAAATTCACACACGAGAGAATATCCCTGGTCATCCCTTTTACCTCTGATCTGGCAGATTTTCTAAACACAAATCCTTAGTTTGTAAATTATGTCCGAATAAAACAAGAATATTGTGCCGTCTGGTTTGCTTAATTTAAGGAATGTGAAGTGATTTATACTTTTACTTTTGATACTTAAGTATATTTTGGCAATTACATTTCCTTTTGATACTTAAGTACATATAAAACCAAATACTTTTAGACTTTTACTCAAGTAGTATTTTACTGGATGACTTTCACTTTTACTTGAGTTATTTTCTACTAAGGTATCTTTACTTTTACTCAAGTATGACAATTGGGTACTTTTTCCACCACTGGCGAATAGCCATTTCTATTGGACAATAATTTGTGTCTTCAAAAAATGTTTTGTATTACGTATTCTCTGTCATAAATCATTTATGTAAAAACATATTTGTTCATTCTGACAGTGGAGAGAATATGATTATTCAAAGATTTTGTGACAGTTGTGCTTTCATGTACTGGGAAGGGTTTGGGTTATTTCCATTTCAATTCAGGAGATTCCTTGAAATTCCAATTCAAGAATAGCAAAACAACGTACAGAGTATACAAAACATTAAGAACACCTGGCGCTTTCCATAGACTGACCAGGTGAATCCAGGTGAAGGCTGTGGTC
Organism: Oncorhynchus tshawytscha; assembly: GCF_018296145.1. Taxonomy (NCBI): domain Eukaryota; kingdom Metazoa; phylum Chordata; class Actinopteri; order Salmoniformes; family Salmonidae; genus Oncorhynchus; species Oncorhynchus tshawytscha. Next base: position 17,264,934 of record NC_056438.1, on the reverse strand, counting down.
CCGTGTGGCTCAGTTGGTAGAGCGTGGCGCTAGCAAAGCCAGGGTTGTGGTTTTGATTTCCATGGACTGTAAGTCACTCTGGATAAGAGCGTCTGCTAAATGACTAAGATGTCGAATTAAGCTATGATCCCTTATTGATGTCACTTGTTAAATCCCCTTCAAATCAGTGTAGATGAAGGGGAGGAGACAGGCTAATGGATTTTTAAGCCTTGAGACAATTGAGACATGGATTGTGTGTGTGTGTGCCATTCAGAGGGTGAATGTGCAAGACAAAATATTGAAGTACCTTTGAATGGGGTATGGCAGTAGGTACTGGGAGGTAAGGAGGAAGGGGTGGGGTGCAACAATATTAGGAAGGTGTTCCTTGTGTTTTGTATACTCAGTGTATAAGTAAAGTAATTTGCTGCCTCCCAGTGGTGACTTGTAATATTCCCTTAGCAATATACTGTAACTTCAACATGACATTAATACAGATTGTAAGCAGCAAACACTGAAGCAAAGAACACATCATGTAGTAGCACTATGAACAGATAATGCAATTTTATTGCGATTTTGTATTACTGGACAAAATACAGCAATGTGTTATACAGCCAATGAAATAGTGAATGCCATTATGTTGCCTTTTTCAACACAGTCAACACATGCATCACATACGAAACCAGCAAAGTCTTTACATTCAATGAAAAGAGCATGCAATAGTCCTCAATGTGTCCTTGTTCATCTTTAAAGGACCCCTTCTCCAGTGAAAGCTTCCATAAAGGTAAATATCTCACTTTCCTTTCTAGAAATCTGTGATTCATACTCAATATAACTATTCCACCTTTTTTTTAACAATTCATTATTGTAATAATACATTATAAGTGTTAACATTAAGTTGAACAGTCAGTTGGCAAAGATGATCTGCAGCAGGAGTCGTTGCCATGGCCACTTAGGTGACTTTACATTCAGCTAATCGCCATGAGGCATAACATGGTCCCAGTTTTATTGGCCATTGTCACGTAGATGGTCTTTTCTCTCAGAAGCTACTTTTATCATGGAATATTAAAGCAGTTCAATGGAAACAGTAATAGAAAGTGAAACAGAAAAAAAGTAATTATTTTGACAAATGTGTCCAAATCTTAAAACAAGGAAATATTGTGCCTTTCAACAAAATTCCTCAAACCAGTTTTCTATTTGTAAAGTTAAAAAATGGTTTTCCCACAATCCTGTCAACAGTAAGTGACTAGAGGTGGCAGAGCCAACATCAACAGTACCTCAGACTCACAATCCAAATGGCTTCATGGCGTTTGCCTGCATTGGCTCTTATTCACTCCTTCTTTATCTGTAACACTGTAAATAAGTCAAAAGAACCTTAAAGCAAAGATTGTCCTCGGAGCTGCACACATTCCTATGTGTATGACTTTACTTTCTTAACTTTGGTATTGAGGTTCGGTCTTACAAAAAATATTTCCGTCGCTCTTACGTTACAGTAGCAAGGACATACCGGTAGCTAGTGTTTTAGGCCCCCCAACCCTTAACAACAGGGTTCTGAACATAGAAATATCATTTATAGAATTCATTCTAATTCTATGGTTCCAACCAAGGAGCAGCAGATTGACAGAAGTGATGTGAATAATAGACAACCAATCTGCCCTTCCTCTACGGCTGAGTCTCAAGTGACACCCTATTTACCAGAGCCCATACAGTGCAGTGCACAACTTTTAAACCTCCACTATGGAATAGGGTGCCAATTGAGACTTGCCCCATAGTCTTTAGTGAGAGCTGTAGTTATGACAACACGTCCAAGACACAACACAGCTTTTTTAATCAATCAATAAATCGAAAAACGCTGAGATCCGAGAAGAACTCTTCCACCTCCTCTTCCTCCCTCCATCGCCCTCCTTCCTTCCATCGCCCTCCCTCCTTCACTCCTCACACACAGACTCCCCCAGGTCCACAGCTCCCCCTCTGGTCAGGCGCCGCATCTTGCTGAAGTCGTGGTCCGTGCGAAGGTAGGAGAGAGAGGGGCCTCCCTCACTGTGGCTGGCCAGGTCCTGAGGCTGTGTCTGGGTGGGAAGGGTCCTCATCTCCCCCCCGGACCTCCAGTAGAGGGTGTAGTCCTGGGGCTCGGAGACGCCGAAGGTGGAGGCACAGAGCCGGGCTAGGGCCTCGCTGCTCTCCCCGGCTCTCCACTGCAGCGTCCGCACAGCACTGCGCTCGCCGTCCTGGAACAGTACCCGAACACACCTCTGTACAGAGAGAAACACATACAAGCAAAGATACGCACACAGGCATACACACACACACACAAACAAACAGAAACACACACTCAAAATGAGTTACAAAATGTATAATCTTGTTAACTCACATAAACAGCCTTTATAACATAGCCGTCAGAAGACTCACGAAGATTAGAGTGCTTCAAAATAATATACTGTCGTCCATTCATTTAAACCAAACTAACTCAATACTGTAAACAGTACATAATACACCAGGACGTCACCCGGGATACAAGTCAGTATTCGATGTCTGAGGATGTTGGGAGATGAGGTGGAAACCGGCCACTAGGGGCAACAATGAGCGCTGTTTCGGTTGTGGACAGGGGTGGCGGATGGGCGTAAGCATCTGCCTCTGATTCCAAAGGTTGCATGTTTGAATCCAGCGATAGAAAGTTCAGAGTTAATGCCTAACCTTAAGAATTCAGTGTTAATGCCTAACCTTAAGAATTCTGAGTTAATGTCTAACCTTAAGAATTCTGAGTTAATGTCTAACCTTAAGAATTCTGAGTTAATGTCTAACCTTAAGAATTCTGAGTTAATGTCTAACCTTAAGAATTCAGTGTTAATGCCTAACCTTAAGAATTCTGAGTTAATGTCTAACCTTAAGAATTCTGAGTTAATGTCTAACCTTAAGAATTCTGAGTTAATGTCTAACCTTAAGAATTCTGCGTTAATGTCTCATTTGAACCCTAACGTTAAAAATTTGGAGTTAATTCCGAAACTTAACCTTAAACACTTTGAAATGTGAGGTTTGGAACAACTTTGAAATTTGACATTTGAGAAACACAGATGAAAGTCTAATTCTGACGTGAGACTGTGAGAGCTAGTAGTATACAGAGCCTCAATGGGCTACTGTTCGTTACACAGCATTACATACTGTAGGCGATACACCACAAATGCACATTCCTCAATATAAATCAATACCAATCAGTTTCAAAATATTCTACAATGAATACAGTCCAACAGTCTTCATGCATTGCCTTAATATTCAAACAAATTCAACACTTTTACTTTTCTACTTTAAACACACACTTTAAACACACGTACACAGCTCCATTAAACCACACTGTCCCTTCATCCTAACAAAACGAATCCATACACTTACACAGAAATAGCCTACACCAAAGTACAATAATATACATCTATACTACATGTAAATACAGTGTGCCACAACCAGTCGAAACATTGGGTATATACTATATTACATAATAGGAGAACCACCTACAGTACCACCTGCCTCCATATAACACAACCTGCCCATTCCCAAACACCCTTTATTAAGACTCTCACATACCGGACACAGTCAAATCAGCAAGTTCCCCATGAACCACATCATTAAACAACATTAAAAAGCTGCAACTTACAGAGTCACTGAGCTCCTCACTGTCCGTGTGCATATTGTGTTTGCTCTCCTCTCTTCAGTGGGTTGCTGCTGCTCAGTACATTTCATGCTATCTGACCGCCCACTTCTTCATAGCACTTAGCTAGCTCACTGATCTCCCTCAGTGGCGGTACAGCAAATCTGCTGGCGGGTGTGTGGTGTGTACGTGTGTTTTAGCTAGCTGCTATTTGAAGAGAGTGAGTAGCCCACGTGACTGACTAGCTAACTACAGTGTTTGTACCATTTCATGTAGTGAATGGTCATCATTTGGGGACGAATCAAATACTAGGACAAAGGAGGGGGTTTTAGCAAGCTGCTATTTGAAGGGAGTCAGTATTCCTCACATCACTAACCAGCTATCCACCATACTATGTTAGCTGGTGAATGGCGGTCATGATTCTGGCAAATAACAAGCACAAGGAGGGTGCGTCTGTCTGGAGTTATAGATGGGCGGGGTTTGCTCTTTTGGGACTATTATTTTGTCATCTCAATCCTGTGCAGCTGAAGTATTTGAAAGAAAACACATTTAAATCCAGGCTATTTAAATCCAGGTCTGGTGTCGAGTGGCGTCTCAGAATAGGGTGAAGCTGCCCCTAGACACTGATCTTGGGTCAGTTTGGCAGTTTCCCCACTAATGCTTATGGTTACCCAGGGGAAAACGTTACCCAGGAGCTAGTGTTTCACCTGGTTCTGTTGTCTCTCACGGTTGCTCTTGGCTTCCAGGCTGCGTCTGCGGCCCCACTCCCTCAGCCCGTCCAGGGCCTCGCGGGTCAGACCTCCTGGGGGGACTTGGTCCCCCTTCGCTTCAGGGCTCTGGATCAGACAGAGGCTGGCATAGACACTGGTCAGGTAGTAGCCACCTGGGAGAGTGGGTGGGGGCACAGCTAAATGTCAATACAGTGACTGTGAATGGCATCTAAATATCCATCAAGACCACAGTTATGTTGTCTTCATTATCCGCAATGTTATTTTAGAGGTAGAGTGTATAAAGGAAAAGGGTGTAGTTTGTAGTGGTGCCCTCTCCTTTGGGGTGGAGAGGGTAAACCAGCTACCACATAACGTAATGAGAACCATATGTTTCTTAGAGCTTGGTGAGTGTGGTTGTCCTAGGGTCATTTAGCATACAACCTTCCCACAACGTTCTGGGAATGGTGCAGGTTAGTTGCTTGGCTTTGGAACATTCGCAGCACATGTAGCCCTTTACACTCATACCCGAATACGGGTTGAAAACGGCAGATTTGAGCACTGATAAGCTCCTAAATTGGAACGCTGTGGGTGTACAATAACATGCTATACATGGGTTTTGACTGACAGATGTTCTGAACTTGAGCTCCGCGCGCGACAAGTTGTCCCCATCCCTTCGCTAATTGGGCTACTTTTACACATTCTTTGTTGTCTGAGGGAGGGAAATGCTGCAAATTGAGAGGACTATGTATTTTGAAAGACGAGACGTTGAGGATTATAATAAATACCACTGATGTGATCCAAGCAAGCCAAACACCTGTGAGTCCAAATGTGCACTTCACTCATGTCATATACAGTGTCAATGTTTCTGATGAATATGTTTGATGTGGTTACAAGATGACATGGCGTCATACCCTGGGTTGTTCTGAACAGTATGAGTCTCTGATTTGTTTATTATGACTCCATTTTGCCGCATGACTCCTTTCTATGCGCACCAACAGTACGATCCGTTTCTCTGAATGGCCTTGTGAAAGCCTTAGGCTGCCATTACACAACGTTGTGTAACCCCAGCCTAACACTTTAAAATCATATTTTATAGCTTAGGTAGTCATGTTGGCAATAGAACAAGCTCTGAAATGATGCCCAGCTGACCCAGACCATTTTTGGATTGCGCAAACAACAACAGTAATTGTGTGATGGCAGGGATGTAGGGCTGTGTTCCAAAGAAAACAACTAAAAGTGTGATTGCTCTAGTTCCTCAACAGCACAGCTTGGAGAGCTCAAAATAGCAGCTTGTAGTTGAAGACTCTTCTTTGAGTCATAAAAGTACATTGAAATTGCTTAGGAACCGTGCACACTTTGGGAGAGGTGTGTGGCCACTTTGAGACTCCAGTTACTCCTCTCACTCAAACCCATGTCATGTTTTTGTCTCATGTTGTGCTTACCCCACATTTTCCAGGAATAATCTTATCATAATCTTCTCATTTTACTGTATCCACAGGATTTTCAGATTTCGTTGTTAACAAATGCAGCAAAAAGTACAGTAAATGTAAAATACACATCAACAGTGTAATGTCTTGTGTCAGGTGAACTGTGTACTCACCTTTGGTCTAATTATTTTCCCATTATCTCCAAACTGTTCCCTTTCAATTGCGACCATTACACTGCATATGCTTTCATATTTCTTCTGTAAGAAACATTTCAATTTAGCCCTATCCATATAGGCCAATTCCCACAAGTGTAAAGGGTTCGGGAGAGGCGAAGGTCGAGTCATGCGTCCTCCGAAACCCGTCAAACCATGCTGCTTCTTAACACCCACCCGATTAACCTGAAAGCCAGCAGCACCAATGTGTCAGAGGAAACACAGTTCAATTGACAACCGAGGTCAGCCTGCGGGCGCCCGGCCTGCCACAAGGAGTCGCTAAAGCGCGATGAGCCAAGTAAAGCCTCCTCCCGGCCAAACCCTCCCCCAACCTGGACAATGCTGGGCCAGTCATTTGGCAGACGCTCTAATCCAGAGCAATTTACAGGAGTAATTATGGTTAACAGAACTTTTCCTAAAAGTTAAAACATTGTTACATTTAATTTCCATTTTGGTAATATTCTAGGAATATTCTCCAACTGGTTTGACGTTGGGAATGTTCTCAAATTTTTCCAAGAACGTTAAGAAACAAAGTTCTTCTGTGGGAATTTCAGTGCATCCGCATAACGTTTCCTAGAGGTTCCCTCATGGTTCTATTTAATGTCATGTTCTCAAATTGTTCCGAAAACGTAAAAAAATGTTTCCATAAAAACTAGAAGAAAACTTTAGTAACGTTCAGAGGAACATTCTAAGAATGTTATTTCAAAACATACATTCCGTTCTCAGCATCAACACAACTCTCCCTATCCTCTATCTTATTAAGTGTGTTCAGGTGTGTTGGCTGCGCCCACTAATTGGCCGCACCTGATCCTAAAGATGTTCGCCAGTGATTTAAAAAAAACTTTTACGGTTGAAAGGCAATATCCCAAGTGTAAATACAGTAAAGTACACACTCTAAAAAATATGTTTTGAGTAAAATAGTTGTTTTTTTAGAGACAACTACAAACTCCAAGGAGTAAGGCAGTGAAGGACTTGGTCTGATGTCATCGGCCCCTTGCTTGAGGAACAATAGAGGAGCAAAAGTCCCCCCCCCACTTGTGCTATGTCATGCCTTTTGTTAAGTAAATTAGCTTTGTATGCGTAAAAAAACTTGGCATGCTAGCTCCATCCTAGTAGCGTAGTGGACTAATTCCATGGATCAAGAACAGAATATTATAGATTTGAATCTCACGGACACCGTGTCACAATAAAAATAAACGTGTTTTCATGATTAATGCCTAAGGAAATGCATTTCCATGTGTCCTATCTGTGCTTGGAGTTCAAAACAGTTAACCCCAAATAAGCTAGCAGTGTTATTAAAAGTCTTATTGATACATTCAGTTAAAGTGTTGAGGAAGTTATTCAAAAACCTCCAAATAATCTAGCATTTATGTTCAGTGTTAATAAAACCTCCCAGGAAACAAAAATGGCACCAAATTTTGCCATAATACTGTTTCGACTGGGAAGCATGCGGTAAGCTTTAAGGTGGAAGGGATGTAAGCTATAAGGGGTGTAGGCTATAAGGGGTGTAGTTAGGGTGTAGTTTGGGTATAGTGCGTACCCTCCCCAGTGAGCCAGGAGGGCTCTAGTAGTTCCATCATGTACTCCACCTCCAGTAGGATCTGAGGCGTGTTACACATCACTATCACATAGGACAGCGCCGGCAGGAAGTCCTCAGAGCTCACTTCCTGTCCTGGGAGCAGGAAGAGGATGGTACAAGACAGCTTTAACAGATTGATTGATTAATAACAGTTGATTGATTGATTATGACAGTTGATAACAGCTTCTAGATTATAACAGGTAAATAAATGGTGTTCTTAAAATGTTTCTATTTATAATAGATAATCACTGGCTGTGGTTACTTTATTTGACGTTTAAGATTAGGCAAATTGAAGGCCGACTCACCACCATCGTGGAGGGCCCCCATGGCCTGCTGGACCGACTTGCAGACCTGCAGCAGCAGCAGCACCTTGTCTATGGGTGAGTGGGTGCGCTGCATGAGGCCCAGCTTCTGCCTCACCCTCTCCACTCCGCGTGTGTCGGGCACGCCCACCAGCACTCCGAGGCGTTCCATCGCCCCCTCTTGGCAGGCCAGGAGACTAGAGGCCAGGTGCTGGGTGGAGCCGTCCTGTCTGTGGAGGGAGAGGAGGGCCTGGTCTAGCAGCACCCTCAGAGGTTTCAGCACACAGCCAAACATGGCCTTCTCCAGGGCTATGTCTGCATGGGGGAACACATACATAGGTACGCACACACGCACACACACACGCATGAGCATGCACACACACAAACAAACATGCATAAAACACACAAACTCACACATACACACACTCACACATACACACACACACACACACACACAGTAGTAGTTGAAGATTATAAGGAAACATATTGTATGAAAGATTTACTTTATTTCAGATTACAAACATTTATCTAAAATAACAACGTACCAGTTCTGTACACTCATATCACACACAACACATACCCATAACACAACACAGACCTATACACACACAACACACACTCATACACACCCATACACACAACACAACACCCACTCATACACACACTACACATACCACCCACTTGTTCAGTCAGGAAATGATTAATCATTACTGAGGGACAGGGGGAAGTGGAGGGTCACAGGATTCCCTGACTAGGCTGACATTGTCCAACACACATAAAGCTAATGTCAGCTCTACATCAATACCCAGTCCTCGTCCTGCCTCGCTTTCTTCCTCTATTTCTCTCTCTCCCCTTCCATCCCTCTCTCCATATCTCTCTCCCCTTCCATCCCTCGCTCCCTTCCTCTCTCTCCTGCCATCTCTCTCTACCCCTCCCTCCATCTCTCGCCCCCCCCTTCCTCCCTCTCTCTCTCTCTCTCTCTCCCTCCAGCCTGAGAATCGTGCTGCTCTTCAAGTGCGCGTGGGACTGTGATATCTTTGAATGATAAACGATGAGGGAGAAAAAAATTAAAATGCCTCCACCGACGCAAATGTGAGTGTGGAGTCCACTCTACTCTCTCCAAAAGCTTCAGCACACACACACACACCAACCATCCCCGTAGACCCCCCGAAATAAGAAATATCAATGAATGAATGTCTTATATCTCCCATCCAGCAACGTACAGAGATATTTGGCAGGCTAAATGTGATAGATGTAGTTCTCTGGCTTGGCTAGCAAAGCTTTATAAATCCTAGAGACAATATGAACTCATGGATGAAAAGCTACCCCCTACGCAGTGATAATACCTTTTCACTAAAAGCCTCTGGACAGTCTGTCTGAGTCTCATCTAAAGCTAGCCTGTTGTTTCCATAGATCTATGTCTCTCTCTATGGGTTTACTGTGTTATTATACATCCTGTCAAACCAATAGACAGTGGTGGTAATGCTTTCCCCAATTGACATGCTGATAATATCGAATAATATTTGTTTTATAGTCTGTAGTGAATATTATATGGGCTTGCTTTGCAGCATTTAAAAGTATTTGTAATGTCCTGTGTATCGTATCAATCTGTTTTGTGTGTTTGAAGCTGAACACCTGAAGTTACTGAAGATCCTGCCCCTTCCAAATTCCTGCCTCTCCTCAGTATCTCTCCCATTCTTATGATATAATCCTCTCTCTCTTTCTTCCTCTATCCTCTTTTTTCCTCCTTGCATCCTTAGGAGGTGAGAATGGTGGTACCTTTCTCGTTGTCGGGCACCAGGGTCTCTAGGGGGGGCGACAGTTCTCCGCTGTCCAGCAGGAAGCTCTTGGCCTGGGACAAGAAGCACCGCAGCCCCTGGAGCACCGCCAAGGAGGTCTTCGGCGAGGAAGACGATGATGAAGAGGCAACCTGGGTCAAGACCCCTCTCAGCTCCTCTTTCTGCTTCTGGAGGAACTCCTGGACCAAGGAACCAAACGCAGACCTCCAGAGACAGAGAGTTTGGACATTGAGGTTTTCCCACCAAAAACATGATGAATTTACATGACACTACACAATTCCACGGAAGCCATGTTAGCTCCCTATGGGCAATATCAACCAATAGCATTTAATTTAGAAATTTTAAACACTGCCACGTCAATTAATGTGTAGGATTAGAACAAGACCCCCCCAAAAAAAAAAAAATCGCCATGAACAGACAAATTGAATGTTCAAATGCACAAACATGGCATCAAGTTTTCCCAAAGTCTCTCTCTATATTTATAAGTGGTTTTGCTGACCTCCGTTCCCTGGATAGCTCCTCCACCAGCCTAGCGAGCCTCTTCTCTGGAGCAAAGAAACACACAAACGCCGCGCTCATCCTCTGCAGGCCTCCGTGACCCCCCCGAGAGCGCACCAGGGGCGGGCGGTGCTGAGGGTTGGGGTTTGGTTGTTTGAAGAACTGGTCCTCTGCTTCTGCTCCTGGGTCCTCTTCCTCCAGACTGCTGAAAGAGCTGCTGCTGTCCAGTTGGGCCAGAGAGGGGGCTGGGTGGCCCTCCAAGGCCAAGCACGCCTCTTCGATGCTGGGCTCCTCTGGAGCAGATGGGTCCTCCTCTACCTCCCCCACTGGAGGATCTGTTGGAGCCTGGGGAGAGACGGAGTCAAGGTCATATCTTTATACGATGCATCAGCTGGTCAGTGTGTTGACTGGATGTGTGCTTTCAGGAGAGAAAGAAAGGGAGTTAGGAAAAGAGAGAAAATAAGACAGAGGATAGAGACATACACTACCGTTCAAAAGTTTGGGGTCACTTAGAAAGGTCCTTGCTATTGAAAGAAAATGGTCGATTAAAATAACATCAAATTGATCAGAAATACAGTGTAGACATTGTTAGTGTTGCAAATGACTATTTTAGGCTTTGCGCTGTTCTGTGAAAGGATTAGTACACAACGTTGTACGAGATCTTCAGTTTCTTGGCAATTTCTCGCATGGAATTGCCTTCATTTCTCAGAACAAGAATAAACTGACGAGTTTCAGAAGAACTGACTTTGTTTCTGGTGATTTTGAGCCTGTAATCGAACCCATAAATGCTGATGCTCCAGATACTCAACTAGTCTTATCAAGGCCCGTTTTATTGCTTCTTTAACCAGAACAAAAGTTTTCAGCTGTGTTAACATAATTGCAAAAGGGTTTTCTAATGAACAATTAGCCTTTTTAAAATGATAAAGTTGGATTAGCTAACACAACGTGCCATTGGAACACAGGAGTGATGGTTGCTGATAATGGACCTATGTCGATATTACATAAAAAAATCAGCCACAATAGCCATTTACAATATTAACAATGTCTACACTGTATTTCTGATCAATTGTATGTTATTTTATTGGAAATGTGCTTTTCTTTAAAAAACAAGGACATTTCTAAGTGTCCGCAAACTTTTGAACGGTAGTGAATATCACAAAGGGACCCTTACTGCTGGCGGTACAGGCACAAGGTCCTCATCCTCGGCCGACATGGGGGACAGTGCAGGGGTTTTCCTCAGGACGCCAGCCCCAGGATGGACCTTTCTGTGCGGTTTGGGACTGGGCTGGAGGGGTGTGGGCTGGAGCCTCTCCTGGTCCTTGGGGTTCTCCGGTGGGGGCAAGGGGAATGACCCAGCCCCCCCTCCACCACCTCCACAACCAGACAGAGTCATGGAGCTCTCTGTAGAGACACGGACCCTCATGCTGCGTTTGAAGCGGTGGCGTTTGTGGGACGCCCCCGGGATCGACTGTTGCGGCTGCTGTTGCTGCTGGAGGGAGAAAGGAGGTAGGAGGTAGGTAGTTGTCCCTATACCGACTGATTCAGGGTCAGATAGATATGTTTTCACTATCCCCAATGGTTATGGTTAGGAATTTTGTAGGGAAAACTGATCCCAGATGTGGTTAAAAGGTAGACTCTGCAAGGTGACATCTTTAAAAACTGGGATGACTTCCCACTTACAGCCATGTTGATGTCTTTATAAGTCTATACCTCCAGCTGAAGGAAGCCAAGTAAACTGAATCAGGGTAAGACATTATTTTTATTCCCCCAATGGTTATGGTGAGGAATTGTGGTGGGCTAATCTGTTCCTAGAGCTGTGCTTAAGGGCGACTACCTCAAGCTGGAGAAAGAGAGGGTTAATGAAGCAGAGAGACTCCTGTCTGCCGCGGGACAGCAGGTAACACAGGTCCTGGGACAGACCCGCCTTGACCTGCATAGCACTGGTGGGCGGAGTCTTGGTGGTAATGGGTGAAGCCTTGATGGTGGGTGGAGCCTGTAGATCCCCAGGTCCATTCTGGGTGTCAGAGAGTGAACTCCAGAACTCTGTCGGGTTGTGGGGAAAAGAAGAAGAAAGACAATGTTTCCCGGTCCAGATTCTGGTATGTAACATTTTCATACTGTAGTGTTCAGAGGATAAGTAATTGATTCACGCCATAAAGTGACTGATATTGAAGTGCTTTGAAGACCATATCCTACTGTGCTAAACATTTAGGCTCAGTCCAGAAACAACCCCTAGACACATTATGCTCCTTTTCAAATCAAACCAAATTGTATTTGTACAACCTTACCGTGAAATGCTTACTTACAAGCCCTTAAACAACAATGCAGTTCAAGAAATAGAGTTAAGAAAATATTGACAAAATAAACTAAAGTAAAAAATAAAATACCAAAAACTAAGAAAATATTGACAAAATAAACTAAAGTAAAAAATAAAATACCAAAAACGAGGCTATACACAGGGGGTACCAGTACCGAGTCAATGCAAATTGGAGTGGGTCTAGGGTTTCCGGGATGATGGTGTTGATGTGAGCCATGACCAGCTTTTCAAAAGAACTTCATGGCTACCGACATGATTGCTACGTGGCGGTAGTCATTTAGGCAGGTCACCTTCGCTTTCTTGTGTGTAGGTCGCCCCATCCCCCCATCCCACAGTCTAATGTAATGTTGATGTTGGATATTAATTTGAGCCAGTTTGCTACAGCAGGAAAATAATCCTGAAGCAACAGGAAATGTGAATTATTATGTGGATTTTAATTAATGGACATTTTCTGTAGGGTTTGATATATTTTCCATAGGGAAAATCAATTCTGACATTTTAAAGCCTTTATTAAACCTCAAATACACAACAAGTTTGCATTTCCTGCTGTGCAGGAACATACTCAGCAACAAAACAGTGATCAAATTAAGATCCTACATCTGTATCCGTTGAATGAAGCCCTACCTAATCCCATATGGGAGATGGCCTCCAGCTTCCTGTGGGTGGAGGCCTGAGCAATGGCTTCTGGGAGCTCCAGTGGAAAAGGCAGCACATCCCTGGAGACAACACACACATATTGAGGTTATTTATTATCAAATAACACAGTGTGCCGTAGTGGGCTAGAACAGCATGGAGGTGCCCTGTTCTGTAATGAGAGTGCCATTACAGCGTATTTACAGTCTGTGGACAAATTAGACCAAAGCAGTGTTATTGACAGGTAGATGGGGTAAAGGTAGTGGTAATCACCTGCTGATGCAGTAGAAGGCCACCAATCGGCAGAGGTCTGGGAAGCTGAGGGCGGAGCTCTCCAAGGCAAAGGCTGGGGATAGGACAGAGAGCATTTGACACCAATCACAGCTTTGTAACATTTGGGAGCACCCTTCACAGATCCAGGGAAAGGATAAAGTAAATAAGGGGGCAGTTGAAATCGGTGAGGGGGCACAATTTTTGGGAGTTCCTGCATTGGAATTATATTGAATTCTGCTTATATCACGCTATACCATAATAAACATAAAGCTAAAATGCTGAGACTCCTAGACCAGTGAGTGCTTTTGAAGTGACAGTTTGGCGTGAAATCTGTAACTCATCTCCGCTGTGCTGTATCAGCACAATGGACAGCGACCTACACACTGAAGAAAGGCCTGTTAGGCAATGAATATAGGCTACAAGATAGATAGGCTGTTTGAAATAGGTGAATTATCCTATGTGAATGCATCCGAATACTAGTTCCTTACCACAGTACAGTGCATTTGAAATGCTCCTTGCTGGAGGATTCCTAGCGAATCCTTTGGTACCATCAATAGCATTCTTCCAGTTAGAATATCCACCTTAGGAGAAGGCCTTGTCTGCGTTAGCATTGGATCCAACACAGAACTTTTGACATGGAAACCAAAATGCCGCATCTGCAGTAACCGAGGACTCCAGCCACTTTCTTCCTATGAACCAGTTGCTATTAAATAAACGTTTTTTGGGCAGAAAACCTGAGGCTAGGGTAGGATTCTAGGCTAACCTGGGCTGGCTCCTCTGTCCCTAGATAGTCAGGAACAGTCGGGGAAGGGGTAGTGGAATAGCTGGTGCCCGGCAGCATCATCCCTGCTGGGTTTGGCGGCGGCCTTGGTGGTTTGATTTCCGATATCCATCATGGCGGTGGCAGATTAACTGGCTAGAGCTCTAGGGTAATAACACAAATGTCTTTTAAAGCTAGCTAAGAAGCTAACTTAACTCTGTAGTGATGAGGCAGGGTTGAGTGAAGGAGCTTCAATTGTAAACTTGACCGGGTTCTTCTAAATCCAGATAAAATATTACAGATGGAGGCGTATCTCATTTTCCACATAGCCTACCACAGATGAGCAGCGTTCCCCCCCGCTTTTTATGAAAACCCAAAGGAGACATACCTAACCACCCAGTGGCCTTTCATAGCCCTGATACAGCGCTGATACTGATTTTGCGCCAACCTGTCACTCAATCGTTTATTTAGGGGCATAAAACTACAACTGAGGTGGCACAAGCTTCAATTGAGGGGGCTAAGTCCCCTTTTGTCCCCTCGTGGAGCCGGGCCTGATCTTTCATTGATTCACAGTGGATGTTGATCACATGCAGTACTGTGTGTGACTGAAACTGTTCAAGTGTTTTATTGTTAGTTTAGAGCAGTGTTTCCCAACTCCAGTCCTCCAGTACCCCCAACAGAACACATTTTCATTTTAGCCCTGGACAAGCACACCTGATTCAACTTGTCAATTATTTATCAATCCCTCAATGAGTTGAATCAGGTGTGTTTGTCCAGAGCTTCAGGTAGCCTAGCGGTTAGAGCGTTGGGCCAGTAACCTAAAGGTTGCTGAATCGAATCCCTGAGCTGGCAAGGTAAAAATCTGTCGTTCTGCCCCTGAACAAGGAAGTAAACCCACTGTTCCCCGGTAGAGCGTCATCGTAAATAAGAATTTGTTCTTAACCGACTTGCCTAGTTCAAGAAAAATGTGTGCTATTGGGGAAACTTGAGGACTGGAGTTGAGAAACTGTTTCATTGTTAGTTTAGAATGTTGGTGTAGCCTACATGTATGTGTACTCACTGGAGTCTTCCTCACATATGAGACACTCCTTAATGGAGGATGCTGCTCGGTCTGCGGTCACTCTGACACACAACAACTTCCTCTGGCTGGAGCTGCACTTACGCACCAGGAATGTCTACACACAGGGGCCAGCCATAAATATTGACAAACATTGTTAAACAAGTACTTATGGAACTGTTCAATAAGAACTGTCATTAACAAGTAAGTAAGAGTATGCTAAGGTTGGGCTTTATTAGGGTTCTTTGTGAACACTTGGGGTGAGGAACTGTACAGTAAGTTCCTGACTGTCTTGTATACTACTCTATTGGAAAGCTATACTAAACAGATACAGTTCACCTGGCAGTCAGGTTTAGTTAATTGATTAATTGATGGAATGATCTGATTGGCTTTCCCCTCCTCACCCCGACAGGTTCTCTGAGCAGGATATAGAGGGCGGAGTCAGCATTGATGGACAGCTGCAGCCAGACGGGGTGTGTGTGGAGGAGTCGGTCCAACACACTGAAACTCCGCTGGGACCCTAGATCCCCCTGCATCTAGATAGAACACAGGAAGGGGTCAATGTATAACACACAGACACAGACACACCATCTCTCTTGTCTCTCTTGTTTTTCCCCCTCTCTCTTCCTCTCTCTCAGAACTGCAGGCTGGATGTCACAGTGGTGACATTGTGTGGGCTGCCGGAGAGCGTTGCGAGCATAGCAGCAGATGGTTGCCTTGGTTACAGAAGCCTACACATCCTACCAGGCATTCCCACTCAGTAAGAACACCACCCTCTCCCAACACGAGGCGATACACACACCACACACACACAAATACACACACCAGGAGTGCAGGGAAACTACTGGCAAGGTGAAGTCTTCTTTTATATTTCTAGAAAGTATCGTGACTTTCTCTCTTGCATACAAAACAAACAAAGTGTATTTATACCGGCACTGGTAATTCCTCTCCACTGGTTAACAATACAACACCCTCCTCCCTCGTATAGACAGTCAGGTGAGCTGCAATTCTGAACAGGAACGCGTCTTTTGTTATTGTTTTCTTTGATGACTTGATGATGACAACATTTGTCAGAATAGGAGTCAGCCAAGTAGGAGTATTCACTTAGAAACAAGGAAGATAACACAATGATCAAATGTTCAAATGTTAATGTTGTCTAAACGCCTTTCTAGAAAATAAAAAATGTTCTCTAGTGAGAAACAAGTCTGAAATGACAATAAACACTATGATTAGCCAGAGGTATAATGAGAACTCCAAGTCTCAGTAGTATAATTCATAAAGGTGTCACTTTGCCTCCCGAGGGACGCAGTGGTCTAAGGCACTGCATCGCAGTGCTAGCGGTGTCATTAGACATCCTGGTTCGAGTCCAGCTCTGTCGCTGCCGGCCACGACCGGGAGACTTATGGGGTGGCGCACAATTGGCCCAGTGTCGTCCGGGTTAGGGGAGGGTTTGGCCGGAAGCAATGCATGCTGACACGGTCTCCAGGTGTACGGTGTTTCCTCCGACACATTGGTGCGGCTGGCTTCTGGATTAAGCGGGCGTTGTGTCAAGAAGCAGTGCGGCTTGGCTGGGTTGTGTTTTGGAGGACGCACGGCTCTTGATCTTCGCCTCTCCCGAGTCCGTAATGGAGTTACAGCGATGAGACATGACTGTAACTACCAATTGGATACCACGAAAAAGGGGGTAAAAAAAAGTGTTTCACTTTATCATCATAACCTATCTTTATTCATTTAGAGCCAGGTGTTTCTCCCAACCACAATAGCAGACTAGGAAAAAGTCATGAACCTACTCGATTCCCTGGTCTTTATAAACTGATTTAACATGGTAATAGAAAACACACGTGACACACACACACACACATCCTGTGCTCTCTATAACTAACATAAACAACCTCCCACCTCCAGTGAGTGTGCAGGGCAGTGTAGGGGTCACCCATACTTACTTCCAGGTCTCCCTTACATAAAACACCACACAGCCCACACACACACACACACACACACACACACACACACACACAGACTTATGTAATTCCCAGAAAGGGAGAGAGAGACTGAGAGAGCAAGATAGAGAGGGAGAGAAAAAGTCTGATATGCAATATCTCTAGGAAGAGAATGTAATAGATGTTTGTCTTGTTTGTCAGTTACATAGACTTGTAAAGGAAAACATGTGTTATGGTCTTGAGGACAGGCAGGAGGCAAAGGATAAAGTGCAAAATGTGCAGTTTCATCCACAAAGTAATGGTTGTGATGGTAGCTGTGATTATGGTAGATAAGAAATTCAGCAAAATGGGCAACAAATAATTACAAAAACAAGCAAAAAATTAGCAAAAACAAATTTCTCCAAAGAAATTAAAATGGTAAATGGACTCAATCCAGCAATCCGGATTCACCCTAATGGCATAAGAATCAGGCACCAAATTATTTCCCCAACACTTTCCCTGGCTGCCCCTGCTCTTGCTCCACAACAAATGTCCTATGTGTCATCACAACTGTTGGAGATATTTCAACAAAATTATTTTGTGGTAAGTTGATCAAATTTGACATTTTGAAAAAGTTGTAGATGCATTCCAATGAAGATAGATCTATAATTAAAACACATATATATGCAAGTAGGAAAGCCTTACGTTTGGAGTAAAGTAGTAATATGTTGGATGAGTGTGTTGGGGGCACCTCCCTCCCCCCCAGGGATAGTTACCCCTTTATGGTTATGAATGTGTTTCTACCTGTCAGTTAGTGCTAGTTTATGCTAACTTGCTAGCTAGCATCTTCACTAGCAATAAATGCTAGCCAGCTAGATAGTTACCATAAACTGCTAGGAGTGCTAGCTAGCAACCTTACTACCAGATTATCTGATGTAAAACACATAAAAAAAGATAACTTAATGTCAGTTGTAAATGTTTCCACTAGTCACTGATAGCTTTAGAGTTAATGTTACTTTATAGCCTTTTAGCTATTAATCCCAGTACTTTAAAAAAACGCAACCTTTCTAAAAACAAGATTTCATACAATACCTACAAAACTGTTAACTGTAGCCATTTTTTCCCCTTTATAGTTTATATACCTCAGCATGAACTTCATCCACATATACCCACTTTTTCCCCCAAACTTTGCTTTTTTGTGTCAGACGTTAGACATTGTTCCTGGGGGGGATAGTTACCCCCTAGTACCCTATTGTCAGGACAAAATACAGCCTACCCCATAGTTGGCCTATCCACATAGGGACACTCTCCCCATCAAAGCTTACAGAAAAATGGCAAACCCATGTACAAATACCTTGAGACTCCATTGGCAAAACCATTGCCTCAACAAGCATACCACCCTGCATCCCACTGCTGGCTTGCTTCTAAAGCTAAGCAGGGTTGGTCCTGGAGGGGAGACCAGATGCTGCTGGGAGTGCTGTTGGAGGGCCAGCAGGAGGCCCCCTTTCCTCTGGTCTACAAAAATATCCCAATGCTCCAGGGCAGTGATTGGGGACATTGCCCTGTGTAGGGTGCTGTCTTTCGGATGGGACGTTAAATGGTGTCTGGCCTCTCTGTGGTCACTAAAGATCCCATGGCACTTATTGTAAGAGTAGGGGTGTTAACCCTGGTGTCCTGGCCAAATTCCCAATCTGGCCCTCATACCATCACAGTCACCTAATCATTCCCAGCTTACAATCGTCTCATTCCTCTCCCCTGTAACTATTCCCCAGGTTGTTGCTAAAAATGAGAATGTGTTCTCAGTCAATTTACCTGATAAAACATAACCAAAATGACAGAACCCGCGGGGAAACAGGGTTAAGCTCTTCTGAAGCAACTGTGAATATGCGAGCGGAGCTCTAAAAAGCGGCAACACAACAGTCGCATGACAAACACAAGGGCTGTGTTCAGTTCAATTAAATGTTTGCTAAGTTGCGTGACGGTCTGTACTGAACTACACGTTTCCCCCAAATGTTCTTGAACAGACGTTAAGGTACGTTAGAGAGGAAGAGGCAAAGCAAGAGGTTTTACGCCACCCAATATCTGTCCATGAAAATAAGCCCACGAAGTGAGGAATTTTTGTATGAAGGTCAATGAGTGTCAAACTGGGTTTACAAAAATTTTAATTTCTAATTGGCTATGTGAGGCTTATTGGATCTAATATACTGTATGTAATAGAAGTAGCGTATTGGTTAGGTTGTTACAAATGCACTGATATAAGTGGACAACTTAATATATGAGTTGTGCCTGTTGTCATAGAGATAGAGGACCACATTATGGATATAACCCTTGGGCTCCTGTGTGGCGCAGCGGTCTAAGGCACTGCATCTCAGTGCTAGAGGCATCACTACAAACGTACTGGTTCAAATCCAGGCTGTATTGCAACCCATAGGGTGGCGCACAATCAGCCCAGCGTCATCCATGTTTGGCTGGTGTAGGCCGTCACTGTAAATAAGAATTTGTTCTTAACTGACTTGCTTAGTTAAATAAAGGTTAAAAAGAAATTTCAAGCGTTGACATTGCCAAGGATGGCTTCCACCATTTTAAAGTAGTCAACTGGATGGGGATTGTTATGAGTTGGGAGCAATCAGCCAATAATGTTTAGGCATTTCCATCGAAAAGGACCCATGAGCACCAACATGTGAAGTTCATAGGAACATATCAAATTGGGTGTCAAATGAAAGCTAAGAGTCTATATTTTATGGAAATTAATTGATACATAAAACAATCCATATGAATTAAGTGAAGACTTTGATTTCTGGATAAACAGATGGAAAAGTGGTCTTAGAAAACATCTACCAGAAAAAGTACCAGAAATACATCAAAACACAATCATGTTGATGTAAAGACCCCTGCTAACTAATATCAACACATATTTAGTTTGGGAGAAATTGTTTACCTTCTGTAAGTTTAAGAGATATTGCCTTGTGCCTTGGGTTTGCAAAGGGAGGGTATATTACAGGAAACTTTCTAAGTTTACCATTAAACTACCAGAATGTTGCCATCTTTCATGGATTTGGGGTACTTCAGATTATCACAGGTGTCTGCAATTATCTCTGGCCCTCTGTGTGGTCTTATCACATGTAAAATATATCAAATAATTGAATGAGATGATAAAAAATATATACAGCACCTGTCAAATGTTTTGACACACCTACTCATTCAAGGGTTTTTCTTAATGTTTTACTATTTTCTACATTGTAGAATAGTGAAGAACACAAAACTATGAAATAACACATATGGAATCCTGTAGTAGCCAGAAAAGTGTTAAACAAATCAAAATATATGTTATATTTGAGATTCTTCAAAGTAGCCACCCTTTACCTTTATGACAGTTTTGCACACTCTTGACATTCTCTCAACCAGCTTCATGAGGTAGTCACCTGGAATGCATTTCAATTAACAGGTGTGCCTTGTTAAAAGTTAATTTGTGGAATTTCTTTCCTTTTAAATGTGTATGAACCAATCAGTTGTGTTGTGACAAGGTAGGGGTGGTATACAGAAGATAGCCCTATTTGGTAAAAGACCAAATCCATATTATGTCAAGAACAGCTCAAATAAGCAAAGAGAAACGACAGTACATCATTACTTTAAAACATGAAGGTCAGTCAATCCAGAATATTTCAACAACTTGGAAAGTTTCTTCAAGTGCAGTTGCAAAAACCATCAAGCGCTATGATGAAACTGGTTCTCATGAGGAACGCCACAGGAAAGGAAGACCCAGAGCTACCTATGCTGCAAAGGATAAGTTCATTAGAGTTACCAGCCTCAGAAATGAACAGGCACATCTCAACATCAACTGTTCAGAGGAGACTGAGTGAATCAGGCCTTCATTGTCAAATTGCTGCAAAGAAACCACTACTAAGGGACACCAATAAGACTTGCTTGGGCCAAGAAACACTAGCAATGGACATTAGACTGGTGGAAATCTGACCATTGGTCTGATGAGTTTGAGATGTTTGGTTCCAAGCAAAGTAGGTGAACGGACGATCTCCGCAAGTGTGGTTCCCACCGTGAAGCATGGAGAAGGAGGTGTGATGACACTGTCAGTGATTTATTTTTCGAATTCAAGGCACACTTAACCAGCATGGCTACCACAGCATTCTTCAGTGATATTCCATCCCATCTGGATTGCGCTTAGTGGGACTATCATTTGTTTATCAACAGGACAATGACCCAAAAGTCAGGTTTGTAGGCCTCCTTGCTCGCACACACCTTTTCAGTTCTGCCCACACATCTCCTATAGGATTGAGGTCAGGACAAAGTGATGGCCACTCCAATACCTTGACTTTGTTGTCCTTAAGCCATTTTGCCACAACTTTGGAAGTATGCTTGGGGCCATTGTCCATTTGGAAGACCCATTTGCAACCAAGCTTTAACTTGATGTCTTGAGATGTTGCTTCAATATATCCACATACTTTGCTTTCCTCATGATAACATCTATTTTGTGAAGTGCAGCAGTCCTTCCTGCAGCAAAGCACCCCCACAACATGATGCTGCCACCCCTGTGCATCATGGTTGGGATGATGTTCTTTGGCTTGCAAGCCTCCCCCTTTTTCCTCCAAACATAACAATGGTCATTACAGCCAAACAGTTCTATTTTTGTTTCATCAGACCAGAGGACATTTCTCCAAAATGTACGATCTTTGTCCCCATGTGCAGTTGCAAACCGTAGTCTGGCTTTTTTATGGCAGTTTTGGAGCAGTGGCTTCTTCCTTGCTGAGCGGCCTTTCATATTATGTCGATATAGGACTCATTTTACTGTGGATATAGATACTTTTGTAACTGTTTCCTCAATCATCTTCACAAGGTCCTTTGCTGTTGTTCTGGGATTGATTTGCACTTTTCGCAACAAAGTACACTCATCTCTAGGAGACAGAACGCGTCTCCTTCCTGAGCGGTATAAACACAATTGTCCCATGGTGTTTATACTTGCATAATATTGTTTGTACAGATGAACGTGGTACCTTCAGGTGTTTCGAAATTGCTCCCAAGGATGAACCAGACTTGTGGAGGTCTACAATTTATTTTCTGAGGTCTTGGCTGATTTCTTTTGATTTTCCCATGATGTCAAGCAAATAGGCACTGAGTTTGAAGGTAGGTCTTGAAATACATCCACAGGTCCACCTCCAATTGACTCAAATTATGTAATTTAGCCTATCAGAAGCTTCTAAAGCCATGACATTATTTTCTGGAATTTTCCAAGCTGTTTAAAGGCATAGACAACTTAGTGTATGTAAAGTTCTGACCCACTGGAATTGTGATACAGTGAATTATAAGTGAAATAATCTGTCTGTAAACAATTGTTGGAAAAATGAGTTGTGTCAAGCACAAAGTAGATGTCCTAACCGACTTGCCAAAACTATAGTTTGTTAACAAGAAATTTGTGGAGTGGTTGAAAAACTAGTTTTAATGACTCAGACCTAAGTCTATGTAAACTAGTTTTAATGACTCCAACCTAAGTCTATGTAAACTAGTTTTAATGACTCAGACCTAAGTCTATGTAAACTAGTTTTAATGACTCAGACCTAAGTCTATGTAAACTAGTTTTAATGACTCAGACCTAAGTCTATGTAAACTAGTTTTAATGACTCAGACCTAAGTCTATGTAAACTAGTTTTAATGACTCAGACCTAAGTCTATGTAAACTAGTTTTAATGACTCAGACCTAAGTCTATGTAAACTAGTTTTAATGACTCCAACCTAAGTCTATGTAAACTAGTTTTAATGACTCAGACCTAAGTCTATGTAAACTAGTTTTAATGACTCAGACCTAAGTCTATGTAAACTAGTTTTAATGACTCAGACCTAAGTCTATGTAAACTAGTTTTAATGACTCAGACCTAAGTCTATGTAAACTAGTTTTAATGACTCAGACCTAAGTCTATGTAAACTAGTTTTAATGACTCAGACCTAAGTCTATGTAAACTAGTTTTAATGACTCAGACCTAAGTCTATGTAAACTAGTTTTAATGACTCAGACCTAAGTCTATGTAAACATCCAACTTCAACTGTATAAAAAATGATATATGAAAAAATGATACATGAATACATGTTTTAAAAAGTAATTCAAGTATAACATTACCAACGTTATGCTAAATTGCCATAGATTTTATGTTAATTACCCAAATGACTGAAGATTACAGTAACCTTGGTAAATCACATATCGCTTTGCAAACCTACCTGTGCCTTGTAATTCCCACATATCTTTAAGATATTTTCTAATTTCTCTCCCTCACGAGGAGGATAATGAAAGGTCACAGAAGTAACAAGTAATTGTAGATGTGTGATTTTACTGATATCAATTTTGTTTATGTATTATTAAGTGATTAAAACCAAATTGGTAATGACATTACCAAAAATTCAGTAACGGAATTACTGCAACTGAATTGGTTACAATGGGAAATCATAATTTTTTACAAACCACAGTCATCTGCTACTGTCCTCCAGTCTTAATTTTGGCTCTTTTTTTAGATTTAGTCTAGTCTTAGTCATTTTGACTAAAATATCATGAAGTCTTAGTCACATTTTTGTCATTTGAATAATGGTTTAGTCAAGTTATTGTCAAAATGATAAACAGTGGGCCATTTTGGTCGACTAAATGCTCTTTGTTTTTAGTCACATCACATTTGCATTGCCTCATGAACCTACAGTGCACTCAAAGTATTCAGACCCCTGGACTTTTTCCACATTTTGTTACATTACAGCCTTATCTAAAATTGATTCAATCGTTTTTTGTTTTCCTCATCAATCTACACAGTACCCCATAATGACAAAGAAAAAACTGGGTTTTTGAAATTTTAGCAAATGTATAAAATAAAAAAAACATCACATTTACATAAATATTAAAACCCTTTACTCAGTACTTTGTTGAAGCACCTTTTGAAAGCTTTGAGTCTTTTAGGGTATGACGATACTGTATTTGGGGAGTTTCTCCCATTCATCTCTGCAGATCCTCTCAAGTTCTGTCAGGTTGGATGGGGACCGTCGCTGCACAGCTATTTTCAGGTCTCTCCAGATATGTTCAAGTCTGGGCTCTGGCTGGGCCACTCGAGGACATTGAGACTTGTCCCGAAGTCACTCCTGTGTTGTCTTGGCTGTGTGCTTAAGGTCATTATCCTGTTGGAAGGTGAACTTTCACCCCAGTCTGAGGTCCTGAGCATTCTGGAGCAGGTTTTCATCAAGGATCTCTCTGCACTTTGCTCCATTCATCTTACCCTCCATCCTGACTAGTCTCCTAGTCCCTGCTACTGAAAAACAACCCCACAGCATGATGCTGCCACCACCATGCTTCACCGTAGGGATGGTGCCAGGTTTCCTCCTGACGTGACGCTTGGCATACAGGCCAATGAATCTTGTTTATCATGGTCTGAGAGTCCTTAAGTGCCTTTTGGCAAACTCAAAGCGGGTCGTCATGTGACTTTTACTGAGGAGTGGCTTCCATCTGGCCTGATTGGTGGAGTGCTGCAGAGATGGTTGTCCTTCTGGAAGGTTCTCCCATCTCCACAGAGGAACTCTGAAACTCTGTCAGAGTAACTATTGGATTCTGGTCACCTCTCTGACCAAGGCCCTTTTCCCCGATTGCTCAGTTTGGCCGGGTGGCCAGCTCTAGGAAGAGTCTTGGTGGTTCCAAACTTCTTCCATTTAAGAATGATGGAGGCCACTGTGTTCTTGGGACCTTCAATGCTGCAGAAATGAATGTCCAATCAATTTAATTTACTACAGGTGGACTCCAATCAAGTTGTAGAAACATCTCACGGATGATCAATGGAAACAGGATGCACCTGAGCTCAATTTCGAGTCTCGTAGCAAAAGTTATGGAAACTTATTTAAATAAGCTATTTCAGTTTTTCATACATATGCAAAAATGTCTAAACCTGTTTTAGATTTGTCATTATGGGGTATTGTGTGTAGATCGATGAGGCTTTTTAATTGTATTTAATCTATTTTAGAATTAGGCTGTAACGTAACAAAATGTGGAAAAAGTCAAGGGGTCTGAATACTTTCTGAACGCACTGTATAGTAAACATAAATCACTGACTTCCATGTGCACAAACATACATAGCCTTGTCCTACCAACATATTTTTCAACATAATGTCTTATTCTTTTCCCAACAGCAGACATATGCCAAATATAGAATATATAAGAATTATCTGGCCATGTAAATTCAGCCTACATAGATATTTCACTTTACACATAAAACAAACAGGCCCACACAAGCGCAGCGAGGGAGAGAGAGAGAGAGAGCGCGAGAGAAAGAGTACCACAATCACCAGATGGTGTCGCAAAGTAGTATGGGGATGCACCTCCGTCACTCGCTCGCGTCATTGCCTTTGTTAACAACGTTCCACAGACGCCTCAGCCACATTGGTGTCCAAAAGTAGAATGGGAACTAATGACTGTTTCGCCCAGTGAGTGCTGGAGTCGAGTCACTAAACCTAGATTCCAAATAGAGTCCCAATGGTTGGGTCACAAGTCGAGTCACGAGTCCCTATGGCTGAAATCCAAGTCCCAGTTCTTAAATCTGAGTCACTGGGTCCACATTAACAAATAAAAAAGAGATTGTGGTACTACCAGTCAGATATAGTGTCCTAAGGGGAATGTAGTCAACAAATGGTTTGCTATCCCCTTTCCTTTCTTTCTGTGGCACCAAATGTTTGCGTATAGACTACTGATACTGTTACCAGGGCCATGTTCTGTTGCAGAAAAAAAAATTGAATAGAGCTGACGTTATTCCTTATTCAACATATCAGAGACATGTTTGTTCTTCATAGCATATTTATATCTGAACGTTCCAAAACGTTACGTCCTGCTGAACACGCCCCAGATTGTTAGCAATAGCTAGCTAATTTTTATTCTACCTTTTATTTAACTTGGCAAGTCAGTTAAGAACAAATTCTTATTTTCAATGACGGCCTAGGAACAGTAGGTTAACTGCCTTGTTCAGGGGCAGAACGACAGATTTGTACCTTGTCAGCTCGGGGATTCAATCTTGCAACCTTTCTGTTACTAGTCCAACGCTCTAACCACTAGGCTACCTGCCGCCTAATGAGGTAACATGACTGGTGAACAAGGTGTAGTCTAAACAAATGGTTAACGGTCCTGTCCACAAGTAGCCAAGTTTTAGGGAGAGTAAAACATAGCTACATCGTTGTTTTACTATTGAACTCAATGATGCTATTTTTTGTTTCGTAAAGCAACTTGTTTATTTACGTGTTGTTCACACGTGTATCTGCCCTCTAATTGGCTAGAATGGTCCTATCTGATCTCACCACCTCCCACCTGCCTTCCATCTTTGAGGACATATATTTCCATTGTTAGAGAGGTCACTTGACTATCTTGCAGTGGAGGCTCCTCAGAGGAAGAAGGGGAGGACCAACCTCCTCAGTGAATTTCATAAAAATGTAAATGTTAAATCATTAAGTTATCCTTTTTAGATAAAACTAAATATAATCACGTCACCAAATAATTCATTAAAACACACTATTTTGCAAAGGTCTACAGTAGCCTCAACAGCACTCTGTAGGTTACCACCATGGTGTAGCCGGAGGACAGCTAGCTTCCGTCCTCCTCTGAGTACATTGACTTCAATACAAAACCTAGGAGGCTCATGGTTCTCACCCCCTTCCATAGACTTACACAGCAACTGTGTTTACGCGTGATCAGGCGTGTATTCATTCTGCCAATTCTGTTGAAAAACGTTTCTTACACAAACAGAACAAAACGGGGATAAACATACCTGCATTTGTCCAATAGAAACTCTCGTTTGCAACTGTTGGACTAATGATTACACCCACTATTAGCTAGATGCAGGCAAGAGTGTGCAAGGCGGTATTGAATGTCACTGTCTGTCCATGTGTCACTGTCTGTCACATCAAATTTGTCTCTCGACCAGTGTGCACCTACGTTGTAAGCTTTCATTCATAGGCTAGGTTGTAGCAACCTCCTGATAGGTATAGGGAAAATGTGAGTATCATGTAGTAGCCTAAACCTATCACTGTTACATTGAACTGGGTGAATGGAATATGAATGACAGTCATCCAATATGCTGTAATAGAAATAAGACACCGACCGCCACTGCGATCTTGTCAACATTATAGACAATCTTTGGGTGTTTGCTCCGTTTGGTGGGTGTGGCATGAAGCAGTGACGTATTTAAAGGACAGCGGACATGCTGACAGCGTTCCCCAACCCCTCCCCGTTTTTCAACTGGTTGTTCAGAACGGCACATTTTCTGTTTAAATTAATGTTGCACACCGTTAATTTAGTTGTGAAAATAAATGCACAAACTGAAAGAAATAATTAAACTAAAATTACACAGCTAACTGAGGGCACTTGCTAGCAATAATGGGACTACTTAGCAGTTGCAGTACACAACACGTTGAAAACTAGTAGAAAAGTCAGGAAGTCACAATTTACCCAAAAGCAAGAACGCATGCCGCCATTACAAGACTACTGTGCTGTAATTTAAGTAAGACGAGAAAGTGTAGTCTAGTTCACTGAAGTCTTCCTCATGTCATGTTGCATTAACACAAATGAATCTATCAGGTCAAGACCCGGTTCAAATTCCAAGGGAACATTTTACATGTGAAGGCCAACATAAAGCATTTGAGTTTATTACTTGTCAGCATTGGTCTAAATCAATTGTAATCCACAGAGACCAGTGACAAGGCCATAGAATCCAATTAAAGAGCTTTATCAGGGGGCGACAGGAGGACAGACGCCAGCATGATGTACTGTAGTAGTACTAGAGAAGCTTGGTACAGTATGCTGAGAGCTTTCTTGATAACAAAGAAGTGGAGATGAGAGAGTCTGAAGTGGATGAAAGACAGCGGCAGGCCTGGTAGGGCAGACCCCTGGGGGAGGGAAGAAGTAGAGCAATAGAATGAAAAGGGAGAGAGAACAAGACCTTTAGTTTGAAAGTGGGCAGCAGCCAGCAGTGACAGTGACAGAGGAGAGAACAAGGAAAGAGAGAGCGAGAGAGGGGAGAGAACGAGGAGTCAGAGAAGGAAGAGAATAGAATAAGAATAAGAAAACATTGCAGCAAAAAACATAAATTAGTGTGTCAGGCAGGGGAAATACAGTTAATAGATAGTAGAGGAGGGCGAGACTAGGGGCGGCAGTGTAGCCTAGTGGTTAGAACGTTAGACTAGTAACCGAAAGGTTGCAAGATCGAATCCCCGAGTGGACAAGGTACAAAATCTGTCTTCTGCCCCTGAACAAGGCAGTTAACGCACTGTTCCTCAGCAGTCATTGAAAATAGGAATTTGTTCTTAACTGACTTGCCTAGTTTAATAAAGGTTCTATATTGTTAAAAAAAATAATAATAATTACAATATAGTGGACCAGTGCACTAGGTAGAAGTGGCTTATTGTTCTGACATTTGGACTGTATAAATAGTCGATTTTACAATACGTTGTTACTTTATGATGACCCAGAATAGATTCGGATTCTGAATAACAACGCAGGCTTTCTAATGTCTGGGGATGATATTGGCGAAGTCATCTATGTAGTACGGAGAGGGCAAAGATTCAAACGGCTCGTCAGAATAGGGACGTACTACATGATATCTGTAGATCATCAGACATCAATGGATGTCACCACTTCCTGTACATAAGAGACAATTATGTGTCCTATATATAGAAATAATTGCAAAGTAAGGTTGTGGAGTGAAACCATTCAATGTGACTAATGCAAGTGGATAATTGCTGTGTGAATCTACCTTGTGTGTGTGTGTGTGTGTGTGTGTGTGGGGAGGGGGGGGGGGGCACAGGGGTCCTTCAGACTGGTTTCTGTTTGAGTGGCTGTAAAGAGCTGTTGTTGGGGAGTTTGAGGGTAGCGTGACGGGAGAGAAAGAGAGAGAATAGAGAGTGGGAGGGAAACGGAGAGAGAGATGCGGGGGGGGGGGCTCCTATTAAAGTATCTCTATTTTAATTTATTTGTCTTGTTTGCCATTTCTTCTAACATGGACTTCGCTGTAATTTAGAGAGAGCGAGAGAGCAATAAGGAGGCAGGCAGCAGCAGAATGAGTCAGACCATCACTTAGGCTGTGGGAGAAGTAGCGAGGAGAGGAGAGCTGTTAGCATAACTGTGAATAGTCATAATTTTAGCCCTGAAATGGCCAATGGACAAGACAGTGATTCAGATCAGCCAGGAACTATGATGATAAGTGCCCAACTCCATCTCAGCTTATCTCATCAGATCAACAGTTAAACCTGCATCGGTGGCTGGCTAACGTCTGTTATACTCATCATGTATGTCAGTGAGTGAGTGTCAATGTTCTTTATCAAGAGAAGCTCATAACAGTTTATGCTGTGTAGACTATACATTTTCATGTGCACTGATGTAAGATCCAATTTTCTTTCTGTCCAACGACAGAGGTAGTTATAAACTACCTCTTTCAAGTAAAAGGTTCTTTGAGTAATGTTCCTAAGATCTGTGTTTCGTCATGTGAGTTGAGATGGGTGTGTCTTGGCTATAAATGATACTAAACTGTTTTGTAAGCAGTCTCAGAGAATTCATTTATAGATACGGAATTGATCTGAGAGTCACAGGGCTATGCTGAAGCTCATATATAATTAAAGATGGACTTTATAATATAACTCTGACTTGTGTGTGGTTTGCTCTCTCAATGTTTAGTAATACAGGAAATTACCAAGACAGGATCTGATAGTATTTCTGATTGGCTTAACACACCACCACCTGTGGAGCTTCTCAAAGTAATTTTTTCTCCACCTTAAACAGCAAGTAAACAAAGTCTGTTTTAACCTCCACTGAGAATTACAATAGTTCTTCAATGTATTTGATTAATCTTTCCAGCTCTCTCCCTTTCAATAACCACTCAGTTTGAAAGAGAAAAATGTCATGCTCTGATCACTTCTTATCAGTGCTTGACTTGAGTTGACTGATAAATAGGTTCCGGTACTCATTTTGGGTGCTGGTACGGTTTATATTTAGTTGCAGGAGTTCCACAATGCTTTTGAGCTAACATTCTATAAGAGGAACAAGAGCTCAAGCAGTAGAACATTTGAGATGAGGTACTCAGATCTGGTGAGCACCTGCCCAAGTCAAGCACTGCTTCTTATCCCTTGCGAAAATAACCTACAGCTGTGTTTGTCCCGAGCTCACTGTCCGGAAACTCTGAGGGCCAAGAATATTTTATACAAAGTTGCAAGTTCACAAGCACAAGCTTCTGGCTGGACCCAAAAGAATGTTTCAAGTTCATTGCAGACAGGCCATGTGTAGCCAATGTGATTTATAGCATATTTATTTTTATCAGGATATTTTCTACCTGCAGGCTGCAATTTTTAGATGCAAGGCCACTACACAACACAATACTAAACAATACATTAATTGCACTAGAACAGTGACAAACAGTTCCCACAAACTGTTAGGGCCTAAATAAAGCTGTCCCAACCACAGAGATTGCTTTTCAGCACCATTGAGTGAATACACCTGGCTATCAGTGGAGCCTTGTCTGGCAGCAAAACAGTTAATTCAGCTTAATTTACTGCCTTTAAAAAAACGTAGCTGATATGGGTGACTTGCTTAAAGAAATGTGGTTTCTACTGACAATTGAGATGTACAAACTATGGCATAAGGGGACGTTGAGAAATCAGCAATTTCGATTAAGACAATGAGCGAGCTAGAATGGACGTAGTCAATATAACTATTTGTTCAGTACTTTTGGAATGTACAGTGACAGAATATTGTCCGTTCTTACAGTGTTCTCCCAGTACACCAACTCAGAACCATAGGATAAATAAAGGGGGCATATAAGCAAACAATGAAAGCTCTTACAATATTTGATGATGACATTTATCTAAAACAGGCTACAAGTGCACCACCAAGTCAGAACAGTAGGCTAAGTTATGAAGGGGAAAGGGACCAAATTATTAGGGTAAAGCACAAGCAGCTTACTACACAACACACACTTAGAATTACTTTCTTAGCTACAGTATGTATATCTCCCTGGCATATTACATAATTTATGCAGCAGTATATAATACATTTTTGGACTCACCTTGTTATGCTGTGCTCACTTGAACAGGAATGTGGCGCGGCGGTCTTTCGTGGTCAAATTTTGTCATCAAAGTCTGGCATTCTCTGGATTTATGGTGCTTTCAAGACATATGAGAACTCTGAAAAAAACAAGGTTGAATCATGACGCAGTGATCTTCAGGTCGGAGCCCTAGAAAGAGGCCAGAGTTCCCGACTTGGAATTCTGAGTTGGATGACTGTTCAAAAAGTATTTTCCCAGTTGGAGCTCGTTTTTTTTTTTAGTTCCCAGTTTTCTTGAACTCTCTGAAGTCTGAGATTTCCCAGTTCCGAGTTTCCAGTTGTTTTGAACCTTTTCTGGCCCATGGCATGTGAATTTCTTCCCTTTTAAGCTTGGTTGGAAAGAGACCCTTAAACCCAGACCACACACACCACTCCACTGAATAGCAGGCTAGTGATTGTTTTGCAACACTTGCAGTAAGCCACTGATTTCTTCCAAACCACTCATTGTTGAATTTGCGATTTCCAACTTGTCCAACTTGATTTCCAACTTGTCGATGAGCACCGATATGTTTTATCTATAATTTCCCTTCATAATTTCTCTTCATATGACAAGGACTGAAAAGGATTTGCCAGTAGATTGTCGACTTGATTCATGATGACTGTTAGCTTGCAAGCTACAGATGAAGTCGGAAGTGTACATACACCTCAGCTTTTCACAATTCCTGACATTTAATCCTAGTAAAAATTCCCCGTCTTAGGTCAGTTAGGATCACCACTTATTTTAAGAATGTGAAATGTCAGAATAATAGTAGAGAGAATGATTATTTCAGCTTTTATCTCTTTCATCACATTCCCAGTAGGTCAAAAGTTTATATACACTCAATTAGTTTTTGGTAGCATTGTCTTTTAATTGTTTAACTTTGGTCATACGTTTTGGGTAGCCTTCCACAAGCTTCCCACAATAAGTTGGGTGAATTTTGGCCCATTAGTCCTGACAGAGCTGGTGAAACTGAGTCAGGTTTGTAGGCCTCCATGCTCGCACACGCTTTTTCAGTTCTGCCCACAATTTTTCTATGGGATTGAGGTCAGGGCTTTGTGATGACCAATCCAATACCTTGACTTTGTTGTCCTTAAGCCATTTTGCCACAACTTTGGAAGTATGCTTGGGGTCATTGTCCATTTGACGTCCTAACTGATGTGTTGAGATGTTGCTTCAGAATATCCACGTTATTTCCTTTCCTCATGATGCCATCTATATTGTGAAGTGCACCAGTCCCTCCTGCAGCAAAGCTCCCCCACAACATGATGCTGCCACCATCGTGCTTCACGGTTGGGATGGTGTTGTTCGGCTTGCAAGCCTCCCCCTTTTTCCTCCAAACATAACAATGGTCATTATGGCCAAACAATTATATTTTTGTTTCATCAGACCAGAGGACATTTCTCCAAAATGTACTATCTTTGTCCCCATGTGCAGTTGCAAACCGTAGTCTGGCTTTTTTATGGCAGTTTTGGAGCAGTGGCTTCTTCCTTGCTGAGTGGCCTTTCAGGTTATGTCGATATAGGACTCGTTTTACTGTGGATATCGATACTTTTGTACGTTTCCTCCAGCATCTTCACAAGGTCCTTTGCTGTTGTTCTGGGATTGATCTGCATTTTTCGCACCAAAGTACATTCATCTCTAGGAGACAGAACAAGTGTCCTTCCTGAGCAGTATGATGGCTGTGTGGTCCCATAGTGTTTATGCTTGGGTACTATTGTTTGTACAGATGAATGTGGTACCTTCAGGCGTTTGGAAATTGCTCCCAAGGATGAACCAGACTTGTGGAGGTCTACAATTTATTTTCTGAGGTCTTGGCTGATTTCTTTTGATTTTCCCATGATGTCAAGCAAAGAGGCACTGAGTTTGAAGGTAGGTCTTGAAATACATCCACAGGTACACCTCCAATTGACTCAAATTCGGTCAATTAGCCTATCAGAAGCTTCTAAAGCCATGACATCATTTTCTGGAATTTCCAAGCTGTTTAAAGGCACATCCAACTTATTGTATGTAAACTTCTGACCCACTGGAATTGTGTTACAGTGAATTATAAGTGAAATAATCTGTCTGTAAACAATTGTTGGGAAAATGAGTTGTGTCAAGCACAAAGTAGATGTCCTAACTGACTTGCCAAAACTATAGTTTGTTAACAAGAAATTTGTGGAGTGGTTGAAAAGGGAGTTTTAATGACTCCAACCAAAGTGTATGGAAACTTCCGACTTCAACTGTAAGATTTTTAAAGTATGATGTTGACATGATCAGTCCAATCAAAACTATGGTAGATATAACCTGATTTGACGGCATTTTATCTGTGGCCAATGACCTTGAGTCTTCTTGGATTGGCACTTCTAATGTAAATTTGTGGCAGCACCCAGGGGGCTTGAATTTTTGAGCTCTCCCCATAGTTTGCAGTTATGTAGTGTCCCCGTGAGTGACAATCACAGCGCAGCTAGAGAACATTACCAACCCCTACGCTCTGTATTTTCCACTGGCTGCCCCACCACCACAAGAAAGCACTGAGCTAGGCTTGAACACCAGCATTTTGGAGCTGCCTTACTCAAAAAAGAAAAAAAGAGACCATGTTTGTATGAGGCTCGTCAATGAACAGACGACTTTCGGTCGACCAAAGTCGGATAGTCAGCCTTACTAGCCCCCCCCACCCCCACCACACACACACACACAGAGATCCAGAGGGCTGGCCACCCCTCAGAGCCTGGTTCCTCTCTAGGTTTCTTCCGAGTGTAACAGTATAACTTTAGACCGTACCCTGCTGTTACGGATACAAGTGTTACGGATACAAGTATCCTGTGTGTGTATCCTGTGTGTTTCTTTTCTCTCCTTCTCCCCTCACAGGTGAAAATCATCACTCCCCAATCAGTCAACAATCAATCAGAAGACACACCTCCTCCTGTTTCCTACCCTATCACAGTTCCTTTCCCTTGGTTTAAAAACCCCATCAGTTGTTTGCTCTAGAGCTCAATCTCTCTGTAAATGCCATGTATGTAGATCTCTGTGTTTAACTCTCTCTTTGTGTCGTAACCTCTCTTTTGTTTGAGCACCTCCAAATCACTTTGTCATCTCCTGTGAGTATTGTTTTTGGTTATGGTGTTTGTTTGCTGGTGGGAAAAGGGGAAACTAAGACAAGTCGCCCATGGGCATACACTACCCGTAGGTAGACTTTGTTAAAAACACTAGTTAGAACTGGGTGGACCACCCACTGTATTTTTGGTTAGTTAGTTAGTTGTTGTTAAAATAGGCTAGTCTAGCTTAGGGGTGTTTTGGATGCTTATTGTTTCTTTCCTTGGGTCCAGCTCAGCCCCTTTTCCTGCTCCACCCATTACCGTGTGTTTTACAATAAACCCTGAGTTTGACGGTATAATTTCAGTTGTCGTGGTTATTTCGTTCACACTTTTACTTTGTCACAATTATAATTTGCATGAGTTATGTTACGGGTCTCATTACCATCCCCCCCTAGACTGTCGGGCCAAAAGGGATTCGTAACACCTGCCCATACCCAGGCGCGAACCAGGGAACCTCTGCACACATCAGCAACAGTCACCCACGAAGCATCGTTACCCATTGCTCCACAAAAGCCACGGCCCTTGCAGAGCAAGGGGAAACGCTACTTCGAGGTCTCAGAGCAAGTGACGTCACCGATTGAACCGCTATTTAGCGCGCACCACCGCTAACTAAGCTAGGGTTTCACATCTGTTACACTAGCCGCCATCCCTCTACATGCTTGCTCTCTGGGGTCTTAGGCTGGGTTTCTGTATAAGCACTTTGTGACAACTGCTGTTGTAAAAATGTCTCTACAAATACATTTGAGCACCTCTCACTGTTAAGCGGTTAGAACAACCAGGCTGCCAGGCGCTTGTGGTAAGAGGGAGAAAATAGCCAGCAGGCCTCTTGAGATAAAGTGATGGGTGGAAATGTTCTCAAACCCCCAGTTAATGGATGTTCAGGCCTCTATCTTATGACTAAGTCAATGAATAATACTGTGATGGACAGGGTTGGGCTTTAGAGCACTCGTTGAACAAAGTGTTTTTTTTAGGGACTACTAAATAATATCAGATTTTGACTAGAGTGAGAGGGATATCATATTGGTTTTCCAGTGGTTTTCCAGGGACTATGAAGAAGGTATCAACCCTCACAGAAACAGTTGTGATTCCGTTACTTGGTAAATAAATGGACAGAGGAATCGAGATGGAAAAGCCCTAGACAGTGTCAATGTACAAACTTTTTGTAACCTCTCCCTTGTTGAATGAGGAATGCATTTTTAATTGAGCTGCCCTTTTTTGGCCAAGTCTCCCTTGGAAGTGGGACTTTCTGGTTAAATAAGGTTAGATTTTTTTTTAAATCCAACAACAATCTAACCTAACATAGCAGGCGTAAAAGAAAGGCCTGAAACTAGATCCCCCTACATACTGGTCTTAAGGAGAAGAAAATAAACTGTCAGGGGAGGTTCTCTTCTGCACTGTTCAACCAATCCAGTTAATGTGGAGGAGGAGTTAAGACAGTGTTGCCTTGTTAACGTCCAAAAGCGAAAGTTGCATCACAGGCTCTCTTTCCATTTCTCCTAAAAACCGGAACATGCGGTTGTTGGGGACTCGGCAGAGGCAGCTAACAATCTTACAATAGCAATTGGCTCCATCTACAGTGGTGGGTGTGACACCAGCCATGGCTATGATGACATCATCAGTAGGTGACAGTGGGGTTGCCATACTGTGTGTGAGGCACCACTTGTATAAAAACAACAGACTGCTCATTACCACATTACTGACTGTGTGTGTGATCAACGTCATGCCTTTTCACTCTGCTACCACACTCACACTCCACTCCCACTAAACAGGCTGGGATGAAACCCCATCCTCCACCATTACACACACACACACAGGGGATGACATGCCTCCCCCTAAATTAACATAACATCAACCGTCACATTTACATTCACTCTCCATATGACAAATATGTGACAAATGCCCAATATGACTCACTTATAGTACATTAACTCTGGATTTCAAAAGGACTTTTTGGCCAGCATAGTGATGTTTCACACCATGATGCAGAGTAAAACCTTTTCAACCACATCAAATGTCCATGGATTTGTATAGCAACGATAGAGCAGTGGAAGAAGGCCCTCCTACGCAGACAGGCAGGTTGGAGGAGATGAGGATGGCAGGCACTCTGCTAAACTTATGTAACAATCCAATCATGTGAGATTACACTCTGATGTACCCTGTGAACAGAGCTAATAGGCAGTCTGAAATGGCACCCTATTCCCTACATAGCGCACTACTTTTGACCAGGACCCACCCATAGGGCTCTGGTCGAAAGTAGTC
Organism: Oncorhynchus tshawytscha; assembly: GCF_018296145.1. Classification (NCBI taxonomy): domain Eukaryota; kingdom Metazoa; phylum Chordata; class Actinopteri; order Salmoniformes; family Salmonidae; genus Oncorhynchus; species Oncorhynchus tshawytscha. The sequence continues at coordinate 17,228,415 of NC_056438.1, read as the reverse complement.
CACTAATAGAGGGAATAGGGTGCCATTTGGGACGGCAATGTAGTGCACTTATGTCAATAAGAAGGCAGACAATAGCCATACTAACTGACTGTCACTGAGCGTCCAAACTGATTGCTTGGATTCAATGAAATAAAGTTTGTAACCCTGGGAGTGATTTGCACCAATCTTTTTGTTTTCTATCTGTCTTGCTTTATTTGGTAACCAACCCAGCAACAGATTGCTTTAATTTGGGAATTTATTTACAGCTACTTAGTAGTTGTTTAATATAACTCCTACCTTCTGAAATATTCTTATACCTAATCTATAAGAAGCATTCAGGGGATACCGGTCTGGATCTACATACCTGTGTGCTGTCAGACAGTTATTTCCGGAATGTTCTCAAATGATGACAATAGCAAAAAAAACAACCAACATCAATTATTTGATATGACTCACAGATGATTATGGTGGCCTGTAGCTAAAGTTAGATAGCAGAAATGTAGGCTAAGTGACCGGAAACGCTGTTTTACACCAAAACAATTACCGCCAACACAACTTGAACTCTCGGGGGATGAAGATAAGGAAAAGAACGGATCTTGTTCACGAAGAAGAAAAAGAGAGAGCAATATCATTACACCCCCGAATGATTCGCGTGGCAGTTCCGACTGATTTAGTTCGAGTGGCCAAATGACCAATTCCCCGCAATTTATCTTTCTAAATGACAGATCTAACACTTCAGGTGATGTCCAACGAGCTGTTCAAATGCGCCCCCACATAATTAAATTAGTCTACTTACCTTTGTCTATTTCCTCTTTTCCTCTTCTTTAAGATGCTAACTTGATGTGCGTCCTTTCTTGTTCAGTTAAACGTCCACGGGATTTGGGGGTGCAGACAACTGTGACATGCCCTTCGGGAGAACGCCCCTCTTTCAGTGACATTCTGTGAATTCCCTTTTCAGGAATGCGCCGTGGTATGACAGCGCAAAGACTTCTGCAAAAGCATCCTGGAGTGATTCAGTATTCCCCCCACGGACGGACTGTTCCCCCAAAGGTCCGCTCAAACAATTTTGTCACCCCCTCATTCTCTCTCTTTAGTAGTATACTAGTAAAAATATCTGCCATGTCCTGTACTTATGATTATGCCTGTACTTTTAACTGTAGGTGGTTGGCTATTGAGG